>NW_026779585.1:229799-287299 GCF_030144855.1 Hypanus sabinus
GGGGGGGGGGGGAATTAAAGGGGATGGTGGCGTCACTATTCAGGCCAAATGTCATGATTACTCAGTCAGACTAGACTGGAGAACTTGTCCACATACAACATAGAAAAGTACAGCACAGCGGCAGGACATGCGACCAAAATGTTGTGCCGAACAAGCTAGAATGCAAATCACTACATCCCTTCGACGTACGTCATGTCCGTATCTCCCAAACTTCCTTACCCGTATGTGCCTACCCAAACGTCTCCTAAAGGTCTCTAATGTATTTGCCTCTGCCACCAAACCAGGTCATTTACAAACAGCACCAACAACAAAGTCTCCAGCGCCGATCGCTGCAGACTCTCCTCATTGCAGACCTCCCGCTCGAATGTCCGTTCAACCACTACCACCTGTCTTCTATACGCAATACAGTTCTGAATTCAGGCAGCCGATTCACCCTGGACTTTCCCTTGTTCCCTTCACAAACAGAGCAGCAAGATTGGCCACTTGCCAGTCCTTCGGGACGACAAGGATACTGGTCAAGGGGCCGGCAATGTCATCTCTCGTCTCCTTCAATAACCCGGGGGTAATTAACCCTTGGGTCCGATCCACCTTAGTACTCACCTTCATCGACAAGTGCCAATTGGAACAGGTTGTTTTCTGGAAAGAAAATAGACTATGTCAGTGGGAGAACATCAAAGGTAAAATTTTGAGAGTTTAAGCTTTTCTGTGCCTGTCAGAATAAAAAGAAAAAGTAATTCATTTTGGGAATCTTGATTTTCAAGAGATATTGAGCCCTGGTAGAAAGAAAAATTGAGGTGTGTGTGATGCAGAGGCAGGTTGGGATGAATGTGGTACCTGTGGAGTATAGGAATAACAGTGAACGCTTAAGAAGGAAATCAGCATCTCTATAAGATGGCATGCGTTTGCCCGAGCAGACAAGGTGATGAAAATCCGATGGGATAATACAGATATTTTAAGAACAAAGGGATTGGAAAGACAAAATTGACCTCTGGATTTTCAGAATGGTAATTTAGACGCGGAGACAATAGAAAAACAATGCGGGCGATCTGAAATGGAGGTTTTATATCTGTGTTCACCCAGGAAACGGACAGAATCTATAGAAGTGAGACACAGCAGAAGTAGGTCATGGACGTGATACAGATTACAGAGAGGGCGTGCTTGCTCATTGAAGCAAATTAGAATGGATAAATCCCATGAGACTGACAAGTTGATCCCTCAGACCCCGAGGGAGGCAAGTGCGGGAAGCGCAGGGGCCATAGGTGATATGAGGGAGATGTAGGGGCAGCGGGAAAGGGTGCCAGAGGAATGGGACAGAGGGCCATGGGGGGCATAGGGTAAGAGTGGGATAGGCGAGAGGAGGGAGCATGAGGAAAAAGGAGAGCGAGGGTGAGAGAAGGGTAGGAGACTAGGGAGGAGTAAGGGGTAGGGAGAGTGAGGAATATGAGTAGTAGTGAGGGAGGAACAGATGGCGTATGAGACAGGATTAGGGAGATTGAAAGGGGGAGGGGAAATAAAGGGGGTGAGGAGGGGCTTAGGGAGTGGGATGCGGAAGGAGAGGTGTGCGTCGAGGAGAAATCGGTGTGTGATGGGGTAGCGAGCAAGGAGGGATGTGACTGAGGATGCGTGAGGTGGTCTGCAGGGAGGGAGAGGTGGTGGACTCTGCATCGAAGAAACAGGGTGACGAAGTCGGACGGCGAAGAACAACGGGGGAGTGAGATGGCATCAATGACGTCAGTGCGCGAGACGGGTTGGAGGCAGAAGGAGGGAACGTGTGTGCTGCGGAGGGGCAGGAGGGTGAGCATGACGGTGCTGGAGAGAAAGAGAGTTGAGGTTGACAGGTGGCGAGGTCAGAATTATTGGAACCAGTATTTATTTATACACAATGGCAAGAATGTTGGTCAAGGCTTTTCACGAGTCATTGAACAAATCCAGTGTGAGATTGCGGTTCCTGGTCTTGGGACACCACAGCGGGGATGTTCAGCACGCAAGGTTCCTGGTCTGCGATTTTACACGGGAATTTTCCACAACCGGGGTTCATTCACGGTCTCTGGATCTTAACACGCACCATTCCAGGCTTTACCACGCATCATTCTCATTCTCTGTATCCCACAGCAGGAGATTCACTGTGCACAGCTCCCGGTCTCCAGGTCGAACTGTTAATCTATCGAGTCCCATTCATCTGCTCTCCATCCCCTCCCATCCATGTTCCACGAAAAAAATGCGATGCTTATGGAGTCGAGGAAAAGCAAGGCAACACGGGAGAAAGAAATTATGAAGGCTAAAAAGTGGGATAAGATTGCTTTGCAGAGAAGATGAGTAGGAATCCTAAGGGATTACAGAGGTATTTGAAAAGCAAAAGGATTGCAGGGGACACAAATGATCCTCTGGATTATCGGAATGGTAATCTATGAGTGGAGCCCAAAAAGATAGAGGAGTTTCTAAGTGGATGTTTGCACCTGTACTCACTCGTAAAAAGGACAGAGCATCTGTAGAAGTGAGGCCATGGACATTATGCACGTTACGGATCAGGAGGTGCTCAGACAAATTAGGGTAGATAAATCATCAACGACTGACAGGTTGATCCCTTGGACCCTGATGGCGGCGTGTATGGAAATTGTAGGAACGTAGCCGATATGTCCAAATTACGTTTAGCGACAAGAGACCTACCAGAGGATTGGAGGATAACTAATTTTGTTCCACTTTTTAGGAAAGGCACCAAATTTAAACTGGAAATTTTTAAGCCAGTGCACCTCACACCTGTAGTGGAAGGCACTGGAAGGACCAGAATAATTAACATTTGAACAAACAGGCCTGATTAGGGACTTCGTGTTTTCTAGAAAATCTTAAAGGTTTTTTTGGAAGAGGAATGTTAACAGGATGAAGGAATGTTAACAGGATAATTGATGAAGTCAAGGCATTGGATATTTTCTACATGGACTTTAGTTAGGCTTTATACAAGGTCCCACATAGTACGATGTTCAATCAAGTTCATTCTCCTGGCATTGGCGTTGTGGGAGAAGGCAGACACTGGTAGCAGATGGTTGCCTTTCTGACTGGAGGCCTGTGACTGGCGGAATGTCGCAGGGTTCGGTGCTGATATCCGTTGTTTCTTTGTCATCGATATCAGTGATATGGATGATAATTTGATTAACCGGGCTGGCAAATTTGCTGAAGACAGCAAGGTTTGCGATGCAGTTGACAGCGAGGTGGACGATCAGAGCTTGCAGAGGGATCTGCAGCAGGTGGGGAAAATGGGCTGAAAATGGCAGATGGAATTTAATGCAGGCCTGCGAGTTGTTGCTCGTCGATATGATCAACCAGGATAGGTCTGACACGGTGCACGGTAGGGCACTAGGAACTGCGGTAGAACAAGGGCACCTGGGAATACAGGTGCACAATTCATTGAAAGTGGGGGCGTACCTAGATAAGGTAGTAAGAAATCTTTTGGCACATTGGCCACTTCCCCATGAGATTTCACATGTCACTACCGGGGGGAAAGATGCCTTCAGCTCGCACTCAGTAGAAACCACCTTGGAGAGTATTTCTGGTTGAAGGCAACGGCATCGTTTCTCTTAATCCGTTTGGACAATGACCGTCTCGTTAACATGGACATGTCAGGACTCCCTTCTCCCAATAAATTCTCTCCCGATCCCGACGAAATCCGAGCCTCGCTGTAAACGCTGAATAGTTGTGCAAAATCATAGACAACACTTCCCTCTGATGTTGTAACCGGACGGCGTTCAGTGTAGTCGCGGGAAAACACAGTCTGACTACCCGGGTGATCGACACAGGTCCCGCACCGGTGTCCTCAACCTGTACGGAGAGTTGAGTCTGAGCTGCTGCTCCCGAGGCCACTCGGCTGTGATGTGTCCGCCGCTCATTACAGATGGACAGGGCCGGGTGAGCCGGGGTAGAGCGGGACTGCCGCGGTCCGGGTCACACTAACTCTCACCGGCTCAGGACGGGTCTGACAGCGGGAGGAGGCGGGAGTGGGATCAATGTAGCAACCCTAAAGAGGGAAACAAACAGTCTGCGTTAACCTTTCTGTCCGGATTTCCGTGTGGATCTCTCCTTTTTCTTTCATCACAACCAATAGGGCGGAGTTTCTCTGTTTAACCCAGCGAGTCCCAGGCTGCGAATTTGATCGAAACCGGGTTCTGGGAGGATCTGAGCTCCGCCCCATGTGTAAACGGGACATCCCGGTGCTGGAAAAACAGCCTGTTAGAGAGAGAGGAGGGTACGGTGAGAAGCTGGCTTCGGCTCCGTACCTGGATGTGAAAGAAACAGGAAAACCCCCTCCCTATAATGAGGAAGGAACCCCTAAGCAATGCTCACTGCTGACTGGGACAGTAAACATGCAGGGCGAAGTACAAGTTTGGGATAATAAGGAAGAAAAAAAATACGAAAAGGAAAAAGCGGCGATATGGAAGGAGATACAGGCAGAAAATATAAAGGTGGAACAGGCACAGAGAGAAATGGAAGAAGGGATTGAACGGATGAAATACTTAAGAGAGAAAAAGGAATATGAGTATAGGTTATACCATAGAAATAAACAGACTAGAAAAGAAGGTGACTCATTGGAGGAGCAAGAGTTAAGTAGAGAGAGAGAGGTTGTGAGAATTTGTGGGGAAGAGGTAGGAGGCAGAAGACTAGAAGAGCAGAAGGAGGCGGTAGGGGAGCGACTTGCGGAAGTAGAGAGAAAGCCAGATAAGTTACTGAGAGGGGGTTGCCAGAAGAGATGCGAAAAATACTCCAGGGGCTAATCAAGTATTGAATCAAGACAGAAAGGAAGGTCTCCACAAGAAGACCGAGGGAAGAAGAGAACTCTGGAAACATTTGTGTGGGAGGCAGTAAAGACATCTGAGACAGATGGGGAGTCAGGTGAGGAGGAGAGCCAGGACAGGTGGGAAGAAGGAGGAAGAATGATGCCATTGTTAGTAAAAGGATCAGGACAAGTGCAGTATATCCCTTGGGGATCCCAGGACCTAGAAGGGCTGAAAAACACTCTGCCCAGTCTACATGAAGGAGCAGGGAAATGGATTAGAGCCTTTGAAGAAGAAACAGTGGGACGATTATTGGCTATGGGAGATTTGAAGGCACTGTTGATAAGGTTGATGGGAACCTCCAAATTTAACGAACTAATGGAAATGGCTGGCATAGTAAACTCGAACGACCCAAGAACTGATGGAGACGGGTTTGACAGAGTGAGGCAGAGGGTATGGCAGGCCCTCAGAAAGTTTTATCCACCCAAAGTGGACCCCAAAGCCTTAAAAGGGGATCCACTGGGAGACACTGAAAACCCAGCAGCCTACGTGGAAAACCAATTGAAAAGGTGGAGACTGGAGACTGAGCAAGAGGTGGAAAATAGCTTATTTATGACCTCACTGTTCCGACATAGCATTTTGGATGCAATGCCTCCACAAGTAAAATCCAAACTGGAGGAAATGGTTGGGCTGACATCAATGACCCCGCAAGAATTTAGAGACCATGTAGTCCATGAAGTTGAGAAATACCGGAAAGACAAACGAAGGTTGGCTGAGCAGCAGGAAGAGGTGCAAAGAATGTTAATACAAATGCAGCTTGAAGAACTCAAAAAGAAGGAAAAAGAGAAAAACAAAAAAATGCTGCCAGCAACCACCGGTTCGAGTACAGCCATCGAACTGGACAAAGCACTGCTATGTGGAGGAACCGATCATACTGTAAGACAAGGGCTGGAAAACCCCATGCCAATAATCGTCTTTGGGGGAGTATTCCCACAAATGCCCTGTCAGGAACAGACTAAATTCAAACAGCCCAGACAGGACTGGAAGTCTCAAGGAGGGGAACAGAGGAGCTATGGGCAGAGGGGACCAGTGAGGAAACAGGGGGAAAGAGAGGTAGAGAGATTGTGCTGGGGATGTAATCAGCCAGGTCACATGAGAAGAGATTGTCTGTTTACACTATGGCCTGTCACACACCAGCAGGAACCGATAAGAAGGGAACTAAAGTTTAGCCAAGGACCAGCCGCCACAGGCCCAAGCGGATGGTGAACCCCTATGCGAGGTATTAGGGGTGCCCCGAGAACTTGAGTGGGAAGGGACGTTACCCAATGATAACAAGGGAGGCAGATGAGGAACCCATTGTTCAGGTTATGTTAGAAGGGCAACTGACACCAATGATGATAGATACTGGAGCCACGTACACTTGTGTACAGCCACGGTATGCCCTTCACCTTCCCATGTCAGGAAAGTTTATTAAGACGGTAGGGTTCTCGGGGAAAACACAGTTGACACAGTGCACGGCTCCAGTGCGGTTGAGAATGGGGAATAAAGGAAATGTTTTGCCGGTGCTAGTATTTAATGGAACTCCGAATAATTTGTTAGGCAGAGACGCCTTATTGAAACTGAAATTAAAATTAGAATGCACCAGAAATGGGCTGAGTGTGGAAAGAGCAGTGGCTCCATTGATAGTGCGAGAAGATGAGAAGGGTAATGACTTTTGGATAGGAGACATCGCAGATCAGATTCAGGGAACCTGGGGAAAATGGTAAAAGGGCGTGCAGGCTATATTACCCAGGGCTGTAATGCCCAAATCTGAGCTACATTGTACAGTGATTTTTGATGAGACTCAGAACAGGGAGTTAGAGGAGAGATGGCACCTGGAGGTATGTGCCCAACAGCACCTGGAAATGGAGGCTGTGATAATTGGAAAGCAAGGGGCAGCTTTACAAGTTAAGTGGAACACCTTATTAGAAAAATGGTACAGGATACCGGAGGCTGCGCCCCACATAACGTTGTTGGTAAACAAGGGATATCAGTCTAAAGACTTAGGACCCTTAGTTAAGAGTGTTGAAACCGTAACAGAGTGGAGGAAAATCATGCCAGAAGTGTGGATATCAGAAGACAACAATTGCATTAAAATAATGTTAAGTGTAGATATGGTAGGGACAGTGAGAGAGGTCGAAATAACTCCCCAACCACACCTGCCCTTGCTGGGAAAGGAAAGAGGCCAGCAGAAAGATAGAAGGTTAGATGAGTTGCCGTCTATTCTGTGGTCACAGCATGACACGGACGTAGGGAAAATAAAAACAGCTAGTCCGGTGGAAATAAGGCTGAAAAGGGGATCAATTCCACCCAGGAGACCACAATACCCTCTAAGACCAGAAGCAGAAGAGGGAATAGCATCGACAGTGCAGGGGTTGCTTGAAATAGGAGTGCTTAAATGAACAAACAGTCCATGCAATACCCCGTTGCTGCCGGTCTTAAAAGCAGATAAATCTTAGTGGAGATTGGTGCATGATTTGCGGGCGGTAAATGATGTGGTAGAGGACTGGCCAGCGGTAGTCCCCAACCCACACACGCTTTTGACTAATGTTCCACCAGAAACAAGTTACTTTTCAGTGATTGATTTGTGTTCAGCTTTCTTCAGCATTCCTCTAGCCGACCAGTGTCAGCATCTGTTTGCATTTACTTACAGAGGTGCTCAGTATACCTATACCAGAATGCTGCAAGGATTTAAACATTCACCACACGTTTTTAATCAGGTATTGAAGACAGACCTAAGGGCATGCCATTGGAAAGTACATTGTTACAGTATGTGGATGACCTGTTGATTTGCTCCCACAGTAAGGAACAGTGTGAGCAGGACACTGTTAGAGAAGCTGGCGCACGGAGGACATAAAGTATCCAAAAAGAAACTGCAATTTTGCACGCAACAAGTGGAGTACTCAGGTAGGGTAATATCCAAGGGAGTGAAGGCGATAGCACCAGATCAGATTGAGGCAATAACTAAGGCCCCCAAACCCCAGACTGTAGGGCAAATGATGACGTTTTTGGGAATGGCAGGGTACAGAGATTGGATAGGAGAATATACTGAGATTGTGGCACCTTTGAGAAAGATAATGAAAGAAGCAGGGCATACAAATTTGAAGAACGGCTTACAGTGGACTGGAGAGGCGGAGATAGCTTTCAATACTATTAAGCAGGAATTGCAGTCAGCACCAGCATTAGCTTTGCCTGACTACGAGAAGGTTTTTCATTTGTATGTATCTAACCGACAGGAGGGTTATGTCACAGCGGTTCTAACACAAGAGACAGGCACAGGAAAAGCAAAGCAGCCGATAGCATACTACAGTACGAGACTAGATGAGGTGGCTCAGGGGTATCCACCCTGTTATCAGGGATTGGCGGCGCTGTGCTATGCATAAGAAAAGGCATCATCTGTAACCCTGGGCTATCCTGTGACTCTGTACACACACCACAAAGTAGCAGAATTGCTGGAAAGAGGGAAATTTGTGTTGACGCCAGCCAGGATAGCAGCGTATCAGATACTATTGACATTTCCTGACATAACTATACAGAGATGCACTACCAGTAATATAGCCGATTTTGTCCCTTTGGACTATGAAGAAGAACCCCATGATTGTGTAGGGAAGACGATGGCATTTGCCAAATTGAGAGCAGATTTACGGTCAGAACCACTAGAGGATGCAGATAAAAAGGTTCTGTTCGTAGATGGCTCTTGTTATAGGGACTGTGATGGAAATCATGCAGGGTTCTCAGTAGTACAGCAGGATCAGTCGAGCTATAAGATAATTAGGATGGAGTCCTGTCCCCAACCGTGTTCCTCCCAACTAGCGGAAATCTAAGGCCTGACAGCTGCGTGTGAAATGATGGAAGGTGAGAAAGTAGACATCTGTACTGATTTGGCATATGCACATGGAGTATGCCATTTGTTCGGGGCAGTGTGGAAGCAGAGAGGTTTTAAAAAAAGTAATGGAGATCCCATACAACATTGTCAGCAAATTCTAGACTTAATAAAAGCCATAATGAAACCTAAAGCATTGGCTATAGTAGAATGCCAGGCACATAAAAAGGGAAAGGATGTAATAACAAAGGGAAATCAAGCTGCGGACGAGGCAGCCAGAAAAGCGTCTGGGTGTACATCAGCTGTCATTGTCCCCCAGGTAAGCCTAACTCCAGAACCCGAGGTAGAGGACCTAATTGAAATACAAGGTAAGGCAACTTTGGCAGAACAGACAATGTGGAGACGAAGGGGGGCCAAGCAGAACCCGGAAGGCTTGTGGAGCACGGAAGACGGTTTGTTGGTAGCGCCCACCCCTCTTCTGACGTTTCTGATTTCAGTAGCGCATGGGATGGACCATTGTGCAAGGGGAGGAGTGATAAAGAAAATAAAGAACGATGGTTTTTTGGTCACCTTATTTACAGGCTTCAGGGGTCTTGTCACAGTGCGAGGTATGCGCACAGAATAATGTTCGAAAGGGAATTACAACCCCAATAGGCAACATTCCTATACCTGAAGGACCATTTAAACATCTACTGACTGATGACGTAGACATGATAAAGACAGTGAGAGGGAAAAGATACATGCTGGTAGTAATTGATCGATTTAGCAGATGGGTGGAGGCGGTACCTTCAAGAGATCAAGGGGCAAAGACAGTGGTAAAATTTCTGACAAATGAAGTGATCCCAAGGTTTGGAATACCTACAGAAGTTAGCTCAGACAATGGTTCAGCTTTTATCCAGAAAGTGGTCAAACTGGTACTACAGGCGCTGAGGATAAAGCAAAGATTTGGATGTGTATACCACCCTCAGTCACAGGGCATGGTAGAGAGAATTAATGGAACCCTGAAAGCCAGACTAAACAAAGTTTGTGCAGACACTAAACTTAATTGGGTCGATGCTTTACCGTTAGCATTGATGAGTTACCACATGCAAACTAATCGAATAACATGCCTGACGCCGCATGAGATGCTCACTGGGAAGCTATCATACCTGTGATAGGGGTAAGGAAAAATGTTGAATGGATAAACTATATATACTACAATCAACAGAGATTCATCAACTACACCGACGATGCACTGGGGGCCTTAGGGTAACAGCTAGATGCACCTAGCAGGATGGCGTGGCAAAACAGACAGGTACTGGATTGGCTTTTGGCAGAAAAAGGGTGTGTGTGTGTAATGTTTGGAGAACAATGCTGTACTTTCATACCGAACAATACTAGCCCAGAAGGGTCTTTCACCAGAGCAATGAATAAATTAAAGAATCTGCGAACGGAGGTCAAACAGAATGCAGGGTTCGGACATCAGTTTTTTGATTGGTTAGAAAGTAGACTCGGAGGATGGGGAGCATGGCTGACGAAAATAGCAATAACTGTCAGTATTGTATTGTTGAGCTGTGCGCTTGTGCGGTGCTGTTTTCTTCCTTGTCTCAAATCTCTGGTAGTGCATGCTGCAACCAAACAAATTCCGATGCTCGTGGCAATTACTGAAGAAAGCTTAGTGGAGAAAGAAACACCGAAAATGTATCGTTACAGCCTACAACACCTGCGGGATGAACAAGAGCAAAACAACAGAGTGGGAGCAGATTGTAAGGGCTTATGAATCTTTTTCCCTGTCTCAGGTACAGAGGGTTAGGTTTTTGGCTCAGCGGCCCAGGGTAACAGGGAGAGAATGCTCTGAGATCTTGGCACAGAAAATTATAGTTTAACCCGAGATTTGGAAATAAGTGCTTGAGTTTATTGGGGCTTTTGTGCGCGGACTCTTAGTCTTCTTTCTCTGTGTGAGAACCTCTGGGTCTCAAAAGGAGACTATATTGGAGTATAAAAATATTATGGATTATAAAAGTTGTATTATTTGCTGTGTAACCAAAACTATGTAGTCAGCTTGCTTGCATGTATCCAAAATGAAATCCTAGGAATGTAGAAGACAATGGTGTGTTAAAGGTAGCTAAAGAGATGTAGATTAGAACATTGGTCAGTTCTGAGTTTGCTATTTGCTATGCATGTACCCAATTTAGCAGGAGAATGAAATATTAAGAATGATAATGAGAGGTAGCTAAGAGATGCAGATTAGAACATGATTAAGTCAATGGGACGTACGTGTGGTACGTGTGAAACGAGACCAGGATTTTGCTATAAAAAATGCCGTGTCCGAGGATCGGTGGGCAATCAGCGACCAGCTCACTGACTGTCTCAGCTTTGATTTGCAAATTAAAGTTTAACCCTTCTTGAAGAATCTTCTGCGTCTCCTGGTCATTTTGTGAGGAACGAAAAACCCACGACGAACTTTCCTCAGATTTGAAGGGCAGTGCTCTAACTGGTTCGATCTGATTTCTGCGGAACAGCCGCTCCCTGTTCTGAGGAATGTGTACGAGCAGGCAAATACTTGCACGCAGCCCCGGAGCTCCGAGACTCACAGAACAGGCCGCACCTTCCCAATCAGTCAATCGTTTGGCCGCTTGCCCTTTCCATTCCAGTCCTAATGAAGGGACTCGGTCCATAACATCAACTATTTACACCCATCCACAGATGCTGCCTGACCTGCTGAGTTCCTCCAGTATTGTGTATGTTGCCATGGTTACGAGACATCCGCGTGGGGCAGTGGGCGGGGTTATTTGTCAGAAACGACACACGGTATCCACACTCTCAGAATATTCTGGGGGAATTACGGTAAAAATAATTCAGCTTCTGATATTTGTTTCGGACCTTTATTTCCAATTAGCCAGTCCTCGGTGCATTGGATCAGCGGTCAAGGTGATATTTTAAGCCACTTTTGTCTCTGGTGCTTTTGGTGTTCTGACTGTTACCTGTTTGCACAATTTACATTTTCCACAAGTTAAGTAAAGATTAAGAACAGCTCTAGAACAATGGCCACCTGTTTCAAAGCAAGGGTGCGAGATCCGTCCAGCAAACATCTGCTTCTTTTCCAGAATGTCTTATTTCAGACGAATATATCGATTGTTCCTGCGCCGATTGGGAGCGTTTAGAACTCTTCTCCCCAATGGCCAGTGGAAGCAAAGTCTTTGACTCTGTTTAAGGCCGATATTGTTGATAAATAACGGGTTTGAAGTGTTTCGGGGATAGAGAGGGGTGTGGGGGATGCGTAATGACGTTTTAGATCAGATCTGCCGTGATCTCATTATCTGCAGCAATAGTTTCTAGGGGCCGTGTGTTCCAGTTATGCGTATTAGTATGTTGACACGAAAAGCTCTGACAATTAGTGTAATTTAGTATAACGACGGCATGCGAAGTGGGATATGATTTTATGTATACGGTTGAACTGGAAACAAATATTAAATCCATTAATTATTTAATTTCTAGCTTTGTGCATTAATTATTTACCCCAGCTGGGTAAGGGGCTCACGCTGAAACGATTTGGGGAACCCTGTGTGCCCATCATCTGCCAGGTAACTGTCGTTAGCAGATGCGAGTTATTTAGCTTCATTGGTGCCGAGGTGTCAATTTATGTCCGGCTCGAGCTGAGACGGTTTAACGGCTGAGGTGCTAATCACGTCACCACTCACCAACCGGCGCCCTCAACAGATAATTTACAAGCGGCGTTATTCCTGTTGATGAGAAGAGATATCAATCACTTGTTACCCCCAATGGCGGAGCTGGACTTGGCGAAAGGGAGATATCCCCGTCAAAGCGGAACAAACCCCACAGTAAATGTCGCGCTTTTTGATTTATTTCTATTTCTCTCTGAGGGAAGTTGGAGATGTTTGTGAAGCATCTCCTGCGGCCGGAGTCTGATGTATCGCTGAGACGTAGGAGGAGACCCATCGGCTTAATACCGGCTCCCCGGGGAGGGATCCCGGCAGAAGAGGGAGGGAGAGAGGGATTTTATTGAAAGGATAAAGATGGTATGGGAGACGGGCGGACACGATGTTTGTCCAGTGGGGACAGGAGGTGCTCATCTGCGGAAATGTCTGAGCCCACGGTGGTGGCGAGCAGAGGGATTCACCACATTGAGGTCAAACACCGGCAGACCGTTTACCGGCAATTGGGGCTAATGGTCTGGACAAAACGGTGATAGGAGTGGCGTTGGGGGGAGTGGAGGGGCAAGGATGGACCGGCCCGGGGTCTTAATGAATGACAGCACCGGCTGGGGGTGCCGAGTGGCCTTCCCAAGTTCCTGGTGTCTGAGTGTTTACAGAGAAAGAGTAACCAGGCCCTTCGTGGGCCTGCAGGATATCCCAGTGTGTGTTGTAGGGCCCGGTGCTCGGAGCCCAGGTGTTTCCAAACTGTGAACAATTTGACTGAGAGAGGAAATTCAATATTTCCAAGGCTGTTGTCGACACAAAATGTATATTTACATATCGTTAATGACATAGAACCAGTTTTTTTATTGTTACTGACACAAAATTGTACAATTTGTGTTCTGTGTGTTACCTGAATGAACTTGCTTGTGATGCTGCCACAAGTCAGTGTTTCTCTGTACCTGTACCTTCCCGTACTTGTGCACTTGGCAATAAATTCAACAGGACCTGAGAAATCCCAGTGAGATTTGATTAGTAATGGTCATCTTGGCAGCTCAGTGGGTCAAATGTACATACAATACCCTTAGCATTTTCGATGAGCACAGGGATCTTGGAGTCCACGTGCATAGCTCTCTGAAGGTGACCGCACAGACTGATCGGGTGGTTAAGAAGGCAAATGACACGTGTAAGTGTTTCTGACAGAGAGAGTGGTGGGGCGCTGGAATGTGCTGCCTGGGGTGGTGGTAGAGGGAAACACATTGGGCACTTTTCAGAGGAGGAGGGATTGGTGTTTGAGGGTTTTTTTGATGTACTTTCTACATTGAGGGGTGAATGGCCTGTTCCTGGACTCTACTATGTTAGAACATAGGCCATAGAGATCTACAGCACATCACAGGCCCTTCGGCCCGCAATGTTGTGCCGGCCACGGAACCCATTCTAGAAGCTGCCTAGAATTCCCCTACCGCCCAGACTTCTATTTGTCTAAACTCCATGTACCTATCCAGGAGTCTATTAAAAGCCCCTATCGTATCCACCTCCACCGCCGTTGCCAGCAGCCCATTCCACGCACTCACCACCCTCTGAGTGAAAAACTTACCCCTGACATCTCCTCTGTAACTGCTCCCCAGCACCTTAAACCTGTGCACTCTTGTGGCAACAATCTCAACCCTGGGGAAAAGCCTCTGACTATCCACACCATCAATGCCTCTCATCATCTTGTACACCTCTATCAGGTCACCTCTCACCCTCCGTCGCTCCAAGGAGAAAAGGCCGAGTTCACTCAACCTATTCTCATAAGGCATGCTCCCCAATCCAGACAACATCCTTGTAAATCTCCTCTGCACCCTTGTATGGTTTCCACATCCTTCCTGCAGTGAGGCGACCAGAACTGAGCACAGTACTCCAAGTGGGGTCTGACGAAAGTCTTTTTAGCTGAAATAGAAATAATTTCTATTTTTGCACTGTTCCTAATTTAACTATTCAGTGATGTTTACATACATCTACTTCAATTTATATTTTGATAACAAATTTAATAGATTGAGGCCGAAGGGCCTGTTTGTGCTGCACTGTTCTATGCTCTGTGCCTCTTGTCGAAAGGTTTCGGGTTAATGGAGGCAAAATAAGTGAGTGGGAACAACATGTCAGCTGGAGCCCAATGTAGAAAGTGTGAGATCGCACACTTCTGTAGGAGAAACCGAAATCCTGATCAAATGGTGAGGGACTGAAGTGCAATGGGCGGTGGGGGGGGGGGGGGCGGTCAAAGCTAAAGTGTATTTATTGTCAGGGTTATTGGGTGTAAGAGTGAAAATAACTTTCCAATTATTTCGGGCTTTGTTGAGATTGTACCTGGAAAATCCCGCTCCCCATACTAACACAGGTGAGACAGACCAAAGAACAAACTGCCGGAGGAACTCAGTGGGCCAGGCAGCATCTGTGGAGGGAAATGGACCATCAGCATTTCGGGCCGAGACCCGCCATCTAGACTGAGTGTGGACGGGAAATAGTCAGAGAAAAGAGGCGAGGGTGGGGATGGGGCAAGAGCTGGGGAGTGAGAGATGGATCCAGGCGAGGGGTGAAGTGGGAAGGTGGAAATAGTGACAGGGGTGGGAGGTGAGTGGTTGGGGCAGCACGGGGCTGCAGACGATGGAACAGTTTGTGGTTAGGGTGACAGGTCCCCAGTGATCCTACGGGCCATTTTTCCATACCTGTCATTGTAAGTGCCCTGAATAGTGGGAAGTTCACATCTACAGATGCGCTGGGCTGTCCACACCACTCTCTGCAGAGTCCTGCGATTGAGGGAAGTATAATTCCCATACCGGGGTATAATGCAGCCAGCTAGGATGCTCTCAGTTGTGACCCCGTAGTTAGTTCTTAGATTTGGGCCCCATTTCAAACTTTTCAAGGGTCTGTGGTGAAAGAGGCACCACAGCCGGTTTGTGCAGACCCCATGAGATCCTCGGTGATGTGTATACTGAGGAACTTAAAGCTGTTCACCCTCTCAACACCAGATCCATTGATGTCAATAGGGGTCAGCCTGTCTCCATTCCTCCTGTCGTCCACAAGCAGCTGCTTAGTTTTTGAGACAATAAGTGAGAGGTTGTTTTGTTGACAAAAGACAGATGTTCTTCAGACGTCAGGGCATGGAATTATGATGTTGTAGCCAATACTGGAATTTGGTTGCACCACAGCCTGAGGGATTCAGAGGAACCTATTGTAGAGAGATGGCAGACTATGCCAAGAAACAATTTTTCATGTAGTAAGTGATTTTAACATTCCATATATTGACTGGGACTCCCATACCATAAAAGGACTAGATGGGATAGAGGTGCCAAATGTTCCCTTAATCATTTCCCGAAGTAGAGGTGTGCAATAAGCTATTAGGAAATGATCCAGGGCAAGTGGCAGAAATTAGTGTATCGGAATTCTTTGTGTCTAGTGATCATAATGTCATGAGATTCCAAGTAAATACGGAAAGACAGAGGCCTGGACCCCTCTTGAGATTCCATATTGCAGAAAGGTCATTTTTAATGTAACCCTCTGGGTCACCTCAGGCTCGCTCAGCTCGTTTCGTCTAGGGGGAGCAGCCTTCGGCCCCGCCAAACTGGGTAATCAGCTGGTGTGGATGCTGTGTGATGTCCCCGCCTCGCCAAAAAACAGACAGTACACCTTAAGCGATTAAATGAGTGCAATTTATAAAGGTTACTGTAACTAAGTGATTAATAACGATACAGTATATATATATGAAGAGAAAAAATAAAGAAAAGGCGCCAAACTTATCAAAGTCCAAACCACTTCGTGCACAACCGTTGGAGCTCAATTACTGAAGTCTTCTGGCCACCATTCGATCCCTTCCGAACTCCTCGACTCGCAGCTCAGGACCTCCGATCTCCTCGACTCGCAGCTCAGGACCCTCCGAACTCCTTGACTCGCAGCTCAGGACCCTCCGAACTCCTCGACTCGCAGCTCAGGACCCTCCGAACTCCTCGACTCGCAGCTCAGGACCCTCCGAGTGGTCAACCAAGCACACCTAGCTTCAACCCCCCTCCTCGCAGTACCTCCCGGCCTCGGACCCCCGCTTGGGGTCCGTTCCTCGCCCAGCTTACAGCATTGCGTCCTCTCTCTCTCGACCCCCTCGCGCCGATCTGCCCAAAAGCCCGTCAACAAAAGCTTACAGACTCAGAAGAAAGAACAACATTAATCCCCATTTGGTTTACAAAGGAATACAATTCTCGTTATCAGTAAATTTTAACCCAAACGAGCTTCCAGCACTCTCTCGCAACAAAGGAGCATTCCTGCTTTTAACAAAACAAAGAAGCCCTTTTGATTATATACACAGTAACAAAGAAAAAAGAAGAAACTCCCTTTACATTAAGGATTTGACAAGTGTGGACTGGGACAGAATGATTTTTGGCAAAGGAGTACTTGGTAAGGGGACAGCCCTCAGAAGCGAAATTTTCATGGTGTCTAGTTTGTATATGCTTGCCGAAATAAAAGTTGAAAGGTAACTGGTGCAGCGTACCTTGGTTTTCAAGAGATATTGAGGCCCCGGATATTCTGTTCCTCTAAATGCCTCAGACTGTTGTGTGCTGCCAACTCATTAACTCAATTCCACGCCCTGACCTCATCTGACATTTTTAGTGGTCTTCTGTTGGTTTCTGAGTCTTCAAATAGTAGTTTTTAAATAATAGGTTTGCATCTGTAGTTACTCAGGAGATGGACGCAGAGTCTATAGAAGGCAGCATCAACTTCAGGGACCCTGTACAGATTACAGAGGTGGACGTGTTGGCTGTCTTTTGGCAAATTAGTGTGGATCATTCCCCAGGGCCTGACAAGTTGTTCCCTGGGATCCTGCGGAAGACAAGTGCAGAAATTATCGGGGCCTTAGCACAGATATTTAAATCATCCTTAGTGACAGTTGAGGTACTGGAGGATTGGAGGACTGACAATGTTGTTTCTGCTGTTCAAGAAAGGCTCTAAAAATAAACTAGGAAATTGACATCAGCAGTTGGAAAATTATTGGAACATTTGTGCAGAAAATGGACATATAACTACTTGGATCGATGTGGAAAGACAGCATGGCTTTGTGCATGGTAGGTCATGTCTAACCAATCTTATAGAGTCTCTCGAGGAAGTTAGGAGGGAAGTGGATGAAGACAAGGCAGTGTTGTCTACATGGACTTTAGCAAGGCACTTGACAAAGTCTCATAAGGGAAGCTAGTCAAGAAGGTTCAGTCACTCAGTATTCAAGATTAGATAGTCAACTGGATGAGACACTGTCTTTGGGAGAAGCCAGAGTGTGGTAGCAGATGGTTGCCTCTCTGACTGGGGGCCTGTGACTAGTGGTTGCCACAGGGATCAATGCTGGATGTGTTGTTGCTTGTCATCTACACCAGTAATCCATGATAACATGGTTAGCCAGATCAGCTCACTTGTGGATGGAGACAAGACTATGGGATTCAGCGGACTGCGAGAAGACTATCACGGCTTGCAGTGCAAAATGGAGCAGCTGGAGAAATGGCTTGAGAAATGGAAAATGGAATTTAATGCAGACAAGTGTGAGTTGTTGCACTTTGGTAGGACCGAGCAGGATAGGTCTTACACAGTGACTGATAGGGCACTGTGGAGTGTTGTTGAAGAAAGGGATGGGAATATAGGTGCCACAGGCAGATGGGACAAAAAGAAAGATTTATGCACATAGGCCTTCATAAACCAAAGTACTGAGTACAGGAGATGGATGTTATGTTGATGTTGTCCAAGACAATGATGAGGCCTAATTTGGAGTATTGCGTGCAGTTTTGGTCACCAACCTACAGGAAAGATGGAAAAGAGGGTGAAAGAGCTCAGAGAAAATTCGCAAGGATGTAGCCAGATCTGGAGATCTTGGGTTATAAGGAGAGATTGAACTGGACTTTATTCCTTGGAACGCAGAAGATTGAGGGGCCATTTGATGGAGGTGTACCAAAATTATGAGGGCATAGATAGGTTATACTCAAGCTGGCTTTTTCTACTCAGATTGGGTGGGACCACAACCAAAGGTCGCGGGTTAAGAATGAAATGTGAAACATTAAGGTCAACATGAGGCGAAACGTCATCACGTCATCGTGCGGGTGTGGAATGTGCAGCCAGCGCAAGTGGTGCATGCGAGTTCGATTTCAGCATGCCAGAGGTTTGTACAGGTACCTGGATGGTAGTGATATGGGAGTGGGCAGTTGCGCCAAAGGGCCTGTTTCCGTCTTGTACTTTCTATGACTCTGTTACAAGAACCTGAAATAATACTAATATTCTTTCTGAATCCTTTGAACAGCTGTGTGGATCAACTGTTATTCTCAGCCGCCCATTCCACGCACTGACCACTCTCTGCGTAAAACTCTCACGCCTGATAACTCGTCTGCACCGATACTTATAGAGACAGGAGCAGCATCAGAGAATTTGATGGTCATTCCATATACCAGCACTGTGCCCAGTTAGACGGTCATTTCTCTCTCCAACTTGGGTTGAACTTCACTGTAACAGTGTGATGTCAGATCACACCTCGGCGACCAAAGTGATCTCACCTTAAATGTTGTCCTTCACCCATTGGTTGATTTTGTTTTTTTTTGTTCAGGTTAAACACGACAAGGAATTTGTCTACGGGAATCTCGAACACAACACACCAGTTTCACTGTGTCTGCCCAGATATTTGAAAAGTGGAGCAGGCTATTCGTGCAATCATCCTTCCTGCTCATTTCCCGATCCTACCTGCTTCGACTGGGAAGGGACTCGCTTAATGACCTACTGGCATACACGTCATTTTACACCGGGGAGCGGCCGTTCACCTCCTCAGACTGTGGGAAGGGATTCACTAGGTCATCTTAACTGAAGGTACATCAGCGAGTTCACACTGGGACAAGTCCATTCACTTGCTCTGTGTGTGGGGAGCGATTCACTCGGTCATCCCACTTACGGACACACCAGTCGGTTTAAACTAAGGAGAGGCCAGTCACCTGCTGAATTTGTGGGGACGGTCATCTGACGTAATGGCAGATCAGTGAGTTCTCACTGGGGAGGGGCTATTCACCTGCTCAGACTGTGGGAAGGGATTGAGTCATCTTACCTACTGGCACCTCAGCGAGATCACACTGGGGAGAAGCCATTCACCTGCTCAGACTGTGGGAAGATCACACTGGGGAGAGACCATACATTTGTTTTATGTGTGGTAAGAGATTCACTCAGTTATCTTACCTAAAAGCACACAAGTCAGTTCACACTGGGGAGCGGCCCTTCATCTGCTCAGACTGTGGGAAGCGATTCAGTCAGTCATCCTACCTGCAGAGACACCAGCTACTTCACACTGGGGAGAGGCCGTTCACCTGCTCAGTCTGTGAGAAGGGATTCATGCGGCCATTCGACCTACAAAGACATCGGCGGGTTCACACTGGGGAGAGTCCGTTCACCTGCTCAGTCTGCAGGGAAAGGATTCACTTTCTCACCTCACCTACAGACACACCAGTCAGTTCACTCCGGGGAGAGGCCATTCACCTGCTCAGTCTGTGGGAAGATATTCACTCAGTCATCTAACCTACAGAGACACCAGCGAGTTCACAGTGGGTAGAGGGTGATCACCTGCTCAGACTTTCGGGAGAGATTCTCTCAGCCATCTCCACCAAATATGCGTCATTGAATTCACACTGGGGAGAGGCTGTTCACCCGTTGTGAATGTGGGAAGGAATTCACTCAGTAATCTAACCTTGTGACAAATGGAGTTTAATATTCTGGATCTGAGACAAATAAATTAGTTCTATTTTAAACTCTGTCTCTGGTACTTAATGAATTTATAACACGCCTAGTGCAGAGTAGAGAGTCAACTCAGGCCTGCTAAACCCTACCACTGATTCTATTCCACGACAGTCCTTGAAAATCCTCCCCTGTTGTTCCCCTCTCGTCCTCCCTGTGGAATGGGTTACAGTCACCACTTTCTGGGTGAAGAGGTTCCCCTTGAATTATCTGCAGACTGAAGAAGACGAGCTGACTGCAGTTCTGTCCAACATGTTCTTCGCCCCTCTCATCTCTGGACTGAGGAAGAAAGACTTTGGTAGTTAACCTCCTTATTCATGACTCATTTCCATATTATGGGTCATTTTCCCTGCTTCTAAAAGTTGTTGAAAACACCCCTGTCCTTTAAAGACTGAAAGCGGAATGGGGAACCATCTGTCGGATGTTCAACGAAGCAGGGTCAGAAACCGGAGGAGGGTCTGCATAGGTCAGAGTTTGGGTCTCTGGGCAATGGTCGGGTGATGAAGAGAAGGGAATCAGCAGCGGGGCGTGGCAATGAATGACAGAGTAGCAACATTTGGAAGCTGGTTGACAGAGAAAATCTTTCGTTCGCCTGACTGATGACAGAAACGATAACTGTGGTGAGGTGCTCCACTGGTCGAGGAACATGTGTGTGTTGGGATTGGTTTTATATATTGAGGGAGTTATTCCTGCTTGTTTATCCTGTAATATTATATCCGGATGGTTATTATGGATTGTCCTATCTGAAATAATGTATTGATTATCCACATATTTTGTAAGATTTTAACACTAAAACTGGATCAGGCCTGAATTTGTGGTGCCTTGATGAAGTGATAGAGGGCATTCATGAGTTTGTATTTTAAAGATTTTAGTGAATGATATTTGCCACTTGATTATACTTTTGTAAGTAATCAGATTGTGTTAAACTGCTGCAGGATCCTGGAATGTCTTGGATTGTGTCTTGTTTCTCTTGGCATTTTCTGCACTTACTGCTTTGTTTGTTTGTAATTCATGTATTTTCGATTTATTTTCCCTTTGTTGACCATATTGTCCTGTTATTTCCGCAAGGAACCCATTCCTTTCTGGGAAGAGGTGTCCAACTCTCCATGGAGGGTCATACTCAATCCACTGGTTAATGTTTTCTTCCATATTGTTGATTCGTTTTTCTGAGTTGGCCTCTCATTTAAGTTTTCTGATCTGTATTTCTTATCACGATTGCATATACACACATGGAGTGCTGAATCCTCTTTATGTTGGATGAAAATATATACGGAAGTTTTATCTGTCTGTTGTGTGATTTTTTTTTTATGTGTGTTATTTCTCTTCCTCCTTCTATCCAAGTTAGTGTTGATTTAACTGGGTTTGGGTGTAAATAGTCCTTTGTAAAGCTTTCTAAAGTTCTTATTTATCCTTGTAAATTGGACTGACTGAAATGGGACCAAGATATTTTTATAAAATGAAAAGTCAATGTTGGTATTGATGGAAGTGTTCATTGCATTTGTTGTATTTGTTAACTATTGAGTTCTGTTTGACAGGCTTTTTAAGCCTTGAACTAAATTTTGTCAAAGGTTTTCCTTATTTGCACTACTTTCTATTTCCTTTGCTTGTTGATATTCCAGATACGTGGGTATCAAGAGTCCCAGTGAAGGGTCTTGGCCCGAAATGTTGATTCCCATCCATAGATGCTGTCTGACATGCTGAGCTCCTCCAGCACTTTGTGTGTAGTTCTCTAGATTTCTAGCATCTGCAGGTCCTCTTGTTTCCCACATACTTACATATATATTGAAAGAACAAGCTGCTATTGGGTTGTGTGGCTCTGTTGGTAAAATATTAAATAAAATAATTAGAAAGAGGTGGCATAGGGTTGGAAGGTGTAGAATATGTGGGTAGAATCAAAGAACAGCAAACGTACAAAAAACAAATCCTTGATGGGAATTGTACAGGGACCTCCAAACAGTAGTAAGTATGAGATCCACAAATTACAATGGGAGATAACAAATGCGTGCCAAATGGGCAATGTTACAGGATCACAAGACAAAGGAGCAGAAGTAGGCTGTTCGACCCATCGAGTCTGCTCCACCACTCCACCTTATGTTAATAGGAGGGTTAAAAATGGAACCAAGGCAAATACATGTTTGACATAGCTATTTAGAAAAAAACATGTAATTCAGGTAATGGTAGAACAATCATTTCAGGCATGTATAAGGGGTTTGTCAAATTTTAAAAGATATTCGATATCATATATAAAAACAAAATGGGAGAAGGAAGGAGGGATAATTATATCTGAGGAAGAATGGACAATATTATGGGGGTATCAATGAAGGTGTACCAGTTCACAGAAATGGACGGAGTTTGGATGGAAAACCTTGATAAGATATTTTATTACACCCCATTCTCTCAGAAATCCCGTTATGATAGTTAACTTCCTGTTTGCTGGAGAAATTGTAGAAATCAAAATGCATTACCATATTTTCTGGGATTGCCCTGTTGTCAAAGACTATTGGAGTGGAATACACAATGCCCTGAAAGACATTTTAAATGTGAAATATCAGTAGAAAGTAAGACCATCAATTTTTGGTATATAACTCAAGAATGGTTGCAAGGAGATAAATATTTAATGAATATACTGCTGCTGTCTGGTAAAAAGATTTTTACCAAGAAATGGTTATCACACGACAGCCCAACCTTAAACGCATGAATGGAAATTACAATGGACATTTACAAAATGGAGAAGATAGCAGCATCTGTTAATCATCAGTTGGAACAATTTGATTTATAATGGGAAAATGTTTTAACTACATAACACCTCATAGATCTGATTTTATTCTCACAAATGAATGAAAATGTTGTATAAAAAAGATCGCTCCCTACTAGTACACAGTTTTCTCCTTTCGCTTGTTCTTTCTTTCATCTCTTTTCTATAATTGTATACCTCAGATAAATATTATGTGGAGATTTGTGGCAAATATATATGTACAGTACCTGAAATACATCTTATGGAAATGTTTGTTGATGATTAAAAATAAATTACAATAAAAAGAGTCCCGATTGTTCATTGGCCCGAAATGTTGATTCCCATCCATAGATGCTACCTGACATGCTGAGCTCCTCCAGCACTTTGTGTGTAGTTCTCTCGATTTCTAGCATCTGCAGGTCCTCTTGTTTCCCAGCTACTTATATGTTTCTTGAGAGAACAAGCTGGTAGTTGGGTTGTGTTGCTCTGTTGGTAAAATATTAAATAAAATAATTAGAAAGAGGTGGCATAGGGTTTGAACGTGTTGAATCTGTGAGTAGAATGAAGCAATAGCAAATGTAAAAAAAAATCCCTGATGGGGATTGTATAGAGACCTCCAAACAGTAGTGATGAATGTAGTCCACAAATTGCAAAGAGAGATAGAAAATGCCAGCTAAAAGGGCAATGTTACAATAGTCATGGGGGATTGTCATGAAGGTGATGAGGAAAATCAGGATGGTGTTGGTCTCAAGAGGAGGAATTCCTAGAAATGCGTACAAGATGCTTTTTTAGAGCAGCTCGTGGTTGAACCCACTTGGGGATCAGTTATTCTGGATTGAGTGATGATCCGGAATTAATTAGGTCACTTAATTTCAAAGAACCCTTAGGGGCAAGTGACCTTAATATGATCAAATTCACCCCGACATTAGAGAAGGAGAGGCTGAAGTCAGATGTGGAATGAAGCGAATTAGAGAGGCATGAGAGAAAATTGGTCAAAATTGATTTGAAAAGAACACGGGCAGGGATGAAAGCAGAGCAGCAATGGCTGGAATTTCTGGAAACAATTCGGAAGGCACAGGATATACACATAAAGAGCAAGTAGTATTCTAAAGGTAAGGTGACAAAACCGTGGCTGATAAGAGAAACCAAAGAAAACGTAAAAACCAAGGAGAGGGCATAGTGCAAAAATTACTCGGAAGTTAGAGAATTGGGAAGCTTTTAAAAACAAACAATGAAATTGAAATAATTAAGAAGGGAAAGATGGAATAGATTGGTGAGCTAGCCAGTAATATTAAAGAGGATAGCAAATTTTTCTGCAGGTACATATCGTGTAAAAGAGAGGTAGAAGTGGTTATCAGACCACTGAAGAATGATGCTGGAGAGGTAATAATGGGGTGGGGTGCAAGCTGATGGCAGATGAACTGAATAAGTCTTGTACATCACTCTTATCTGTCAAAGACACTGGCAGGAGTATGGAAGTCGCAGACGTCACTGGTCAAAATTTCAAAGTTATGCTACTCGGGAGAAGCTTCTTGGGGAACAGAGATGGTCTGAAGGTAAATTGGTCACCTGGACCAGATGGTGCACACCCCAGAGATCTGAAAGAGGAGGCTGAAGAGATGCGGAGGCATTAGCAATGATCTTTCGAGAATTGTTAAGGAAATAAAATCCAAAGAAGATTCTTCCTTCACTACTCCCCCTCTCCCAGTTTCACCCATCACCTACCATGTCTTCCACCCCTCCAACCCCCACACTTCTTCCTCTGACATCTCATCTTTTTTTTCCCAGTCCTGATGAAGGGTCTTGGCCCGAAACGTCGACTGTTTGCAATTTCCCATATATTCTGCCTGGCCTCCTAAGCTCCTCCAGCATTCTGTGTATGTGTTGCTTGGATTTCCAGCATCCACAGATTTTCTCCTGTTTTTGATAAAAGCAAAAGTTGGGTCATACAATATAGCAAGAAAATAGTGGGAAGTGAAAGGATTGGGAAGCTTTCATATAACCAGTAGGAGACAAATAAATTAAAATACAGGAGAGACATGATGAAAAATTAAGGTAAGTGAGCCAATAATATCGAGTATCAAAAGTTGTTCAGATATATAAAGAGTAAAAGAGAGGCAAGAGTTGATATGGTACCACTGGAAGATGATGCTGACAAGTTAGTAATAGAGCAAAGAAATGTAACAAGTATTTCGTGTCAATCTTCACTGTGTGAGACACTCGCAGTATAAGACTATCAGACATAGGAGCAGAATTAGGCCAGCCAGTCCTATCGAGTCTGCTCCGCCGTTCTATCATGGCTGATCCCAGTTCTCACTCAACCCCATGCACCTGTCTCCTCGGCATATCCTGTAATGCCTCGACTGATCAGTAAACTATTAGCTTTTGCCTGAAATGTACACACAGAGTTGGCCCCCGCCGCCGTCTGTGTCAGAGAATTCCACAGATTCACTGCTCTCTGACTAAATAAAATCCTCCTCAACTGCTCTAAAAGGTTGCTCCTCAGTTTTCAGGCTGTGCCCTCTGTTATGGCTACCCCCACCATAGGAAAAGGCCTCTCCTCATCCACCCTATCTGGACTTTTCCACATTCGGTGGGTTTCAGTGAGATTCAAGATTCAGGATGAGGTTTATTACCACCGGCATTTGGCGTGAAATTTGTTGACAGCAGCAGCAGCAGTTCAATGCAATACATATTCTGGCATAGATAACAATAATAAATTAATTAAAACAATAATCAACAAGCAAATCAATTATGTGTGATGAATAGATTATTAAAATGTGTAAAAACAGAAATACTGTATATTAAAGAGTGTCCAAAGCTTTCAAAGTCCATTCAGGAATCGGATGGCAGAGGGGAAGAAGCTTTTCCTGAATCACTGACTGTGCGCCTTCAGGCTTCTGTATCTCCTACCTGATGGTAACAGTGAGGAAAGGGCATGTCCTGGGTGCTGAAGGTCCTTTATAATGGACGCTGACCTTCTGAGACACCACTTCTTAAAGATGTCCTGGATACTTTGTAGGCTAGTACCCAAGATGGAGGTGACGAGATTTACAGCCTTCTGCAGCTTCTGAACACCCCCCACCCACATTTACTAAACATAAGTCGGTGCAGGAGTACAGGCCCAAAGCTGGCAAACGCTTCTCGTGCTTAAGCCCTTCATTCCCGAAATCGTCTTCTTGAAGATCCTCTGGACTCTCTCCAATGACAACACACATTTTCTAAGATAGAAGTCCCGCATGCTCTAACTCTAGCGGAATGTTAGCCTTCATTGCTAGAGGGATTGAATTCAGGAGCAGGGAGGTCACGCTGCAACTATACAGGGTACAGGTGAGGCCGCACCTGGAGTGCTGTGTGCCGTTCTGGTCTCCGTACTTGAGGAAGGATATACAGTACTGGCTTTGGATGCAGTGCAGAGAAGGTAAACCAGTTTGAATTCAGGGATCAGGGGGTTAACCTGTGAGGAGAGATTGAGTCGCCTGGGACTTTTCTGTCTGGGGTTCAAGATTCAAGATTCAAGAACTTTATTGCCATTCTAACCGTACGTCAGCTATGCAAGGCAGAATGGGACAGCGTTTCCTAGGAGCAGTGCAATTATAACATAACAAACGCAAAACTAAATAATAGACGTAACAATAACTAGTAAAACACAACAGCCACATGTCAGTTAAAAACAAGTTATAAGTGTCCAGTGCAAGTTAAAAGTGTCCAAACCAGAGTCAGGTAGAGCAGCTAGTTAGCAGTCTGACTGCCTGAGAGAGGAAGCTGTTTAGTAGCCTTGTGGTTTTAGTTTTGATGTTCCTGTAACGTTTACCTGATGGCAGAAGAACAAACAGTTCATGGAGAGGGTGTGAGGGGTCTTTAATGATGTACCGTGTCTTCTGGAGGCATCGACTCTGAAAGAGGTCTTGGACAGAAGGTAGGGAGACCCCAATAATCTTCTCTGTTCCTATAACCACCCTCTGCAAGGCTTTTTCGTCGGCAGCACTGCAGCTGGAGTACCAGGTTGAGATGCAGAAGGTCAGCACACTCTCAACCACGCCTCTGTAGAATGTAGTTAAGATGTTAGTGGGGAATGATGCTTGTTTAAACTTCCTCAGAAAGTGCAATCTCTGCTGGGCTCGTTTCGCAATCCCAGTGGTGTTCCTGGACCAGGTGAGATTGTCTGAGATCTGCACCCCAAGGAATTTGATGTTTTCCACTCTCTCCACTGTGTTGCTGCTGATGCTGAGGGCTGTGCGCTCAGGCTGAGACTGTCTGAAATCGACGATCATCTCCTTGGTTTTGGTGACATTAAGCATCAAGTTGTTGTCACTACACCAGCTCTCTAGGTGTTTAACCTCCTCCCTGTACATTGTTTCATCATTTTTGCTGATGAGCCCCACAACTGTGGTATCATCAGCAAATTTAATGATCAGATTCTCCTTGAATCTGGCTGCACAGTCATGTGTTAGCAGTGTAAACAGCAATGGGCTGAGCACACAGCCTTGTGGGGATCCAGTGCTCAGTGTGATGGAGTCAGAGATGTTCCTGCCAACACGGACTGACTGTGGTCTCTCTGTCAAGAAATCCAAAATCCAGCGACACATGGCAGTGTTAAGGCCAAGCAGCCACAGTTTCGCCAGTAGTCTCTGCGGGTTGATGGTATTGAGCGCTGAACTGAAATCAATGTACAGGATTCTGGCATAAGTGTCTTCATTGTCCAAGTGAGAGAGAACTGTGTGCAGTGTGGTGGATATTGCATGCTCCGTAGAGCGGTTGGGACGATAAGCAAACTGTAGAGGATCGAGCGATGAGGGGAGGCTGGCTGTGATATGAGGCTTGAGAGGCCGTTCAAAACATTTCATCACTAAGGGTGTCAGGGCAACGGGATGGTAATTACTCAGACAGGCTACAACTGATTTCTTTGCTATAGGGATGATTGTGGAGGTTTTGAAGCATCTGGGGACAATGGTTTGACTAAGGGATATGTTGAAAATGTCTGTCAGGACATCTGCTAACACATCAGCACATTCCTTGAGCACACGTCCAGGGATGTTGTCGGGACCTCCCGCTTTTCGTGGGTTGACCCTGGCAAGGGTCCTCCGTGTGTGCTCTGAATCAATGATTGGAGCCGGCTGGTCAGATGGTAAGAAGGGACTGGCTCTCCCCCTTGCTGTAGTGTTTGATGCTTCGAAGCGTGCAAAGAATTTGTTAAGCCTGTTAGGAAGAGAGGCGTCGCTGTCGTCGGTTTTCTGCCTGACCTTGTAGTCTGTCAGAGCTTTAATTCCCTGCCACATCCGTCCGGTGTCAACTGTGTCACAGAAGTGTCCGTGTATTTTGCCCGCGTGGGCCCTTTTCGCTTTCCTGATCCCTAGTGAAAGCACAGACCTGGCTGAGCGAAGCGCACTCCTGTCCCCCGATCTGTAGGCTGTGTCACGGGCCTTCTGACAGAACACACCCCATGGCTTTTGATAACCACGTGCAGTGAAGGTTTTCATCACAGTGACATCCTCCGTGCATTTGGCTATGCAGCTGATTACTGCCTCCGCATACTCCTCAATGTCTGTATGGTCATCACAGGAGGCTGCTTTGTGGATCAGAACTGGCTTGCCACAGAGGACAGAGAGTGCTTGTAGACGGGTCATATTCTGCATGGAGGTCGGTGACTAGTGGTCTATTACTAGTGGACTAGTGGATGTCTCCCATCCACTCCATAAGGTACTGGTTAGGCACAGGAGTACATTCAGCCAGAGACTCATTCCACCGAGATGTTACACTGAGTACCATAGGAAGTCATTCCTACCTGTGGCCATCAAACTATACAACTCCTCCCTCGAGTGTCAGACACCCTGAGCCAATAGGCTGGTCCTGGACTTATTTCCACTTGGAATAAATTACTTATTATAATTTAATTATTTCTGGTTTGATATTGCTATATTTCTACACTATTCTTGGTTAGTGTGTCTATAACGAAACCCAGTTTACCTCTGGAACAAAAAAGTATGTCTGTCTGTCTACAGTGACCGGCGTATCTCAGTCCCTCTCTCTCGGGGGGAGATCTGTACACTGACCGGTGTCTCTCAGTCCCTCTCTCTCGGGGGGAGATCTGTACACTGACCAGTGTCTCTCAGTCCCTCTCTCTCGGGGGGAGATCTGTACACTGACTGGTGTCTCTCAGTCCCTCTCTCTCGGGGAGATCTGCACACTGACAGTTGTCTCTCAGTCCCTCTCTCACTGGGGGAGATCTGTACACTGACCGGTGTCTCTCAGTCCCTCTCTCTCAGGGGGAGATCTGTACACTGACCGGTATCTATCAGTCCCTCTCCCACAGGGGGAGATCTGTACACTGACTGGTGTCTCTCAGTCCCACTCTCTCTGGGGGGGAGATCAGTGCACTGACCGGTGTCTCTCAGTCCCTTTCTCTCTGGGGGGGAGGTCTGTACACTGACCGGTGTCTCTCAGACACTCTCTCTCGGGGGGAGATCTATACACTGACCGGTGTCTCTCAGTCCCTCTCCCTCAGGGGAAGATCTGTACACTGACCGGTGTCTCTCAGACCCTCTCTCTCGGGGGGAGATCTGTACATTGACCGGTGTCTCTCAGTCCCTCTCTCTCGGGGGGAGATCTGTACACTGACCGGTGTCTCTCAGTCCCTCTCTCTCAGGGGGAGATCTGTACACTGACCGGTGTCTCTCAGTCCCTCTCTCTCAGGGGGAGCTCCGTACACTGACCGGTGTCTCTCAGTCCCTCTCTCTCGGGGGGAGATCTGTACACTGACCAGTGTTTCTCAGTCCCTCTCTCTCGGTGGCAGATCTGTACACTGACTGGTGTCTCTCAGTTCCTCTCTCTCAGGGGGAGATCTGTACACTGACCGGTGTCTCTCGGGGGGAGATCTGTACACTGACCGGTGTCTCTCAGTCCCTCTCTCTCAGGGGGAGCTCCATACACTGACCGGTGTCTCTCAGTCCCTCTCTCTCGGGGGAGATCTGTACACTGACCGGTGTCTCACAGTCCCTCTCTCTCGGGGGGAGGGGATATCTGTACACTGACTGGTGTCTCTCAGTCCCTCTCTCTCGGGGGGAGATCTGTACACTGACCGGTGTCTCTCAGTCCCTCTCTCTCTGGGGGGGAGATCTGTACACTGACCGGTGTCTCTCAGTCCCACTCCCTCAGGGGAGATCTGTACACTGACCGGTGTCTCTCAGTCCCTCTCTCTCAGGGGGAGCTCTGTACACTGACCGGTGTCTCTCAGTCCCTCTCTCTCAGGGGGAGATCTGTACACTGACCGGTGTCTCACAGTCCCTCTCTCTCGGGGGGGGGGGGGGATATCTGTACACTGACCGGTGTCTCTCAGTCCCTCTCACTCTGGGGGGGAGATCTGTACACTGACCGGTGTCTCTCAGTCCCTCTCCCTCAGTGGGAGATCTGTACACTGACCGGTGTCTCTCAGTCTCTCTCTTTCGGGGGGAGATCTGTACACTGACCGGTGTCCCTCAGTCCCTCTCTCCAGGGGGAGATCTGTACACTGATCGGTGTCTCTCAGTCCCTCTCTCTCAGGGGGAGATCTGTACACTGACTGGTGTCTCTCAGTCTCTCTCTCTCAGGGGGAGATCTGTACACTGACTGGTGTCTCTCAATCCATCTCTCTCGGGGGGAGATCTGTACACTGACTGGTGTCTCTCAGTCCATCTCTCTCGGGGGGAGGTCTGTACACTGACCGGTGTCTCTCAGTCCCTCTCTCTCGGGGGGAGATCTGTACACTGTCTCTCAGTCCCTCTCTCTCGGGGGGAGATCTGTACACTGATTGTCTCCCTGGAGTGCCTCAGGGATTTGTCCTGGAACCTCTGCTCTTCGTGACTTTTATAAATGACCTGGATGAGGAAGTGGTGGGATGGGTTAGTAAATTTGCTGATGTCCCAAAGGTTGGAGGTGGTGTGGATAGTGTGGAGGGTTGTCAGAGGTTACAGTGGGACATCGATAGGATGGGCTGAGAACTGGGCTGAGAAGTGGCAGATGGAGTTCAACCCAAAGAAGTGTGAGGTGGTTCATTTTGTTAGGTCAAGTATGAAGGCAGAATATAGTATTAACTGTAAGACTCTTGGCAGTGTGGAGGATCGGCGGAGTCTTGGGGTCCGAGTCCATAGGATACTCAAAGCTGCTGTGCAGGTTGACTCTGTGGTTAAGAAGGCTTACTGTGCATTGGCCTTCATCAATCGTGGGATTGAGATTAAGAACTGAGAGTTAATGTTGCATCTATATAGGACCCTGGTCAGACCGCACTTGGAGTACTGTGCTCAGTTCTGGTCACCTCACTACAGGAAAAATGCGGAAATCATAGAAAGGGTGCAGAGGAGATTTACAAGGATGTTGCCTGGATTGGAGAGCAAGTGTTATGAGAATAGGTTGAGTGAACTCAGCCTTTTCTCCTCGGAGCGACGGAGGATGAGAGGCGACCTGATAGAGGTGTATCAGGTGATGAGAAGCACTGATCGTGTGGATAGTCGGAGGCTTTTTCCCAGGGCTGGAATGGCTAACATGAGACGGTAAGTTATTTTTTTTACATAGAGAGTGGTGAGTGCATGGAATGGGCTGCCAGCGGTGGTGTTGGAGGTGGAAACGATAGGGTGTTTTAAGAGACTCCTGGACGGGTACATGGAGCTCAGAAAGATAGGGGGCTATGGGTAACCCTAGGTAATTTCTAAGGTAAGGAGGACATGTCCGGCACAGCATTGTAGGCTGAAGTGCCTGAATTGTGCTGTACGGTCTCTATGAACATGCATTTTGTGTCAATATCTGATTTGGAAATGTTGTATTTGGTCTCATCGTCAAATAGTGGAAACAGTTTGGGAACAACCGGGTTCCAAGCATTGGTCCCTGCAACACCCACTGGGACTTCTTACAGGCCCCAGGAAGGGTCTTTAAACAGACCGACTACCGGAACAGACCAAGGCCACTCGGCCCCTCCAAACCGACCTGTCATTCACTTGTCCATTCGCCCCCCCCCCAACTTTGCTCCGACCATTGGCCCCACTTGTAGGTCAATGGACTGCCGGTTTGATCCCCGGTGTGGTAAATCCCTCTGCTCGCCACCACTCCATCTTTCCAATAGAATGCCCCCCTCCCCCCTCCTTCCCCTGCCGGGTTCATTCCCTCCGTCCCCGGGGAGTGGGCAACAAGCCGATTCGCCAAGTGCTCTCCTCCTACCTCTCGGCGATACATCAGACTCCGGCCGCAGGGGACGCTTCAGAAGCGCCCCCAACTTCCCTCGAAGGGAAATGGAAAGAAATCAAAAAGCGGGACATTTACTTTGAGGTTTATCCCGCTGAGGAAGCGGGGGAGACGACCTCTCGGCATTTTCGCCTCTACTATTGGGTGTAACAAGTAATTGACATCGCTTCGCACCAATGGAAATAACGCAGCGCCTGAATCCTCTGTTTCTCTCGGGGGCCGTAATCATAACTGTTGCTCTACAGATCCCAGTGAATAAGGTTGAAATTTCAAAGATTAAGTCGGAAAAGGGAGAGATTAAAGGCGGACAGAAATCGACTGTGTCTTACATGTCTGTGAGCGGGAGGCGGAGTCCTGTGTTAAATGTTCAACCATCTCGGTGACTGAAGGCAGCTGCAGGTTCATGAGGGACTGTTACTGTCAGATTCTGCAGTTCTTGCGGCTGCTCATCGCACCCAGGACTGAACCCTGGTCACTGAGCATTGGAGGAGTCGGTTCTGCTGATGTTAGCCTTAAGCTAGACTGGTGTTTAATATTGTGGATCTGTGAAAGATAAATCAATTCTGTATGAAATCCCGTGTCTCAGGTACTTACTGTCTCTACCAGACTCATGAAGCAAACTAGGGAGGCCACTCGGCCCATCTAGTCGCTGCCCATATTTCTTTTTCATATCAGTATATCAAAATCTATCCTGCCGTTCCCCTCCCACTCTCCCTGAGATAACAGGTTGCCGACCATGTAACCTACTCTAGAAAATGCTTAGAATTACCCTACTGCATAGCCATCTATTTTCCTAAGCTGCTTGTACCTATCTAAGAGTCTCTTAAAAGACTCTATTGTATCCGCTTCTACCACTATCACTGGCAATGCATTCCACACATGCACCACTCTTTGCTTAAAAAAAACGTAGTTCTGACATCTCCTCTGTACCTACTTCCAAGCAGCTTAAACCGATTCGCCCTCGTGTTAGCCGTTTCTGCCCTGGGAAAAAGCCCCTGGCTATCCAAACGACCAATGCCTCTCATCATCTTATACACCTGCATGAATTCCCTGCATGATTTTCTCCGGGCTGAACAAGACGATGAGCTCACTGTGGTTGTGACGTTGTTCAGGTCTCCGGACGAAGTTGGTTAAACTCCTTCGTCCCTGCTCTTTTCAAAGTTTTGGGTCATTTTCACCAATTTTAAAGGACTGTGCCTCAGACAGCCGGGTTGTTGCAATTGTTACGTACCAGCAGCAATAGATCACTAATGGAGTCTGGTTTCGATGTGAAAACCACTATCTTCATTAGTATCTACTCCAAATATAAAAGATTAAACGAAATAAACAGAATGTAACAGTGTTATGCGTATATATAGCTCCCAAACTATCAAGCTTGGGAAACAATGCTTGAAGTCTTAAATGGTAAAGTAGAAAAGTTCAGTAATCCACGGAATAAGTGGGTAAGAGGAGAGATTTGTAAAGCCACACGAACATGTAGAGAGAAGGCAATTGCAAAGAATTCCACACACATTCCACGCTGGATAAACGAATAACAGTCGCCGAATACCTTATCCGTCGGTTCGTTCCGAAATCCACTTCGAAATATCCCCAGGTGACAGTGACAGGAATATCGTCTTCAAGTGGTTACCACAGAACACCCCGATTCCACGTAAGGGCCAACAAAAGTGATATCACAGGATACTCCAGCAAATCCACACATATGGATTGTACGAAGTGACAGTCACACTTCCGTTGTGCACTGCGTGCCGATGATCAACCCAAAATTTGGGCATGGAAGATCTGCAACCTGTAGAAGTGACAAGCTGAACTTCCAACAACTTCTCTCTCTCTCTCTCTCTCTCTCTCTCTCTCTCTCTCTCTCTCTCTCTCTCTCTCTCTCTCCCCTCTCTCTCTCCCTCTCTCTCTCTCTCTCCCCCTCTCTCTCTCCTCTCTCTCTCTCCCTCTCTCTCCCCCTCTCTCTCTCTCCTCTCTCTCTCTCTCTCTCTCTCTCTCTCTCACTCTCTCACTCTCTCTCTCTGCCTCTCCTCTCTCTCTCTCTCTCTCTCTCTCTCTCTCTCCCTCCCTCCCTCCCTCCCTCCCTCCCTCCACGTCACAGACCCGCCTCACTCAGGCACTAAAGCGACACTCATAATAAGCCTGACAGCAGACTAGCAAGTGAATCTTCGATGGAGCAGAGTCAGACACCAAAGAGTTGCCAGCCTGAGTCAGGCTTTGGGGCTCCAGAGAGAGATGGGGTCTAGAGTTTACGAAGAGGAGGAGGAGGAATCAGACCAGCAGGATGTGGCTACAAAAGAAAGATCAGAAACATTTGGAAACTGGTTGACCGAAAAAAAAAGGTGGTTAATTTCTGCAAAATACTGGTGGAAATCAACAGTCAGGCAGCAATTGTGAAGGGGAATAAAAAGACAAAGTTTAGACCGAGACCCTTCAGCATGCCTAGGCTGTGTACTCCTCTGCTTATTTACTGCCTGAACTGCAGAGTTCTTCCAGCATTGTGTGTGTGTGTGTGTGTGTGTGTGTGTGTGTGTGTGTGTATTTCCAACAACTGCTGAATCTCCTGTGTTTTATATCTACATTTTACTTTGGCATTAGATACACGTTGATATTGAGTATATTGTTTATGGGAGCCTCTTTCTGCCTTAAAACAGCTGCAGATTTTTATATACAAACACGAAAAACAACGAGGTAGGGACATTGAACCGGTGCTTTCAGAAGTCCTTAATGGCAGCGAGATTACCCATAAGGCCCTGCGTTAGAAATTTCGCCGGCGGTGAAGCACAGATGAAACGCGCAGGCGTCAGGCTGATGACGAGTAGCACGCATGCGCGCAGTACACCGAAGGCCTTGGAAATGTCGGCTGCAGGTAAGAGCGATTTCTCCCTGTTTTTATCTTAAACATCGTCTCCAGGAGAATTCCCGTGAAATCCGGACACCGTGGCCGGCCATCCCGGGACGGTCCTGCTCTCGCCCCTCTCTCTCAGCCCCACGATCCGTACTCGGGCCCCCGGGGAGCTCCCGGCCGATGAGGGAATGGGAACCGATGGGATCTCTCGGACAGAGCTGAGCTCCAGCGATCCAAACGCAGGGGATTGGGAACAACATCTTTCCCATCACCAGCTGTTAAAATTACCTTTGTTCTACGTCCAATCACAAAGAAGAGGAACCCTACAGATGTTTGAAATCCAAGCAGCACACACGAAATGCCGGAGGGGCCTGCTGAGTTCCTCCTGCATTTTGTGTGTGCTGCTTGGATTTGCTCTGGACTTTTCTACACGTGAGGACATGTTTTGTCCCATTCTCTCTGTGTACATACTGATATCAAACACCTTTGCCCTGGGCAACAAGCAGCTTTCACGTCACAAATGTGCCAGACTCCAGACTGCTGCCCTTCCCTTTGCATTGCCATCACAGAGTTCACCACCGTCAGTCATTGGGGGAGGGTTCAGGGGGAATATTTATGTAGAGTCCAGAAACTGGTGTTACCTCTGTGTATTCTGGTGTTGCAAGAGTTGCTGGGGAATTTGCAAGTGGGAAGAAGTGGAGTGATATTTGGAAATCTGACTTTTTAAAGTGTAACTCAGCAAGCAAACCACATATGGACAACGTGCAAAAGCTTTGGTGAGAAAATCCTTCATGACCCATTACAGGCCTGCTACATAGGTTGTGTGAGAGTGCAGATGAAGTGGATCGAACCCAGAGGAGATCAAAGTTCCTATTGACAGTGATTTGCTAGCTGTGAAAATGAATACCTCTCTGTATAAAATTCACTGTGCACATCTTGTCACTGGGTAAGAAATGCACAGTGCAAGATGTATGTGCACACTGGTTATTACAAATCAGAGGGAATATTGGAGGGAAGATGGGGAGACCTGTAGTGTCCCTGATGCCCTCCCCTACAAGAAGTGCATCGAGCTGCAGCTTGTACCCCTGCACTTTGAGTTGGAACTTGAAACGCTTATGGGAATTGATGGTCATTCCAGATACCAGCACTCTGCCCAGTCAGGAGATGATTTATCTTCCAAATTGGGTTTAACCTCACTGTAACCGTGTGATACCAAATCAAACCTTAGCAACTCAAGTAATCTCATCTGAAATGTTGTCCTACACCCATTGATGGATTTTGTAAATCTTTTCACAGGTTAAAAACGAGAAGGAATTTGTCTCCAGGAATCTCAAACACGACACGCCAGTTTTGCTGTCTCTGTCCAGATATTTAAGAAGTGGAGCGAGAGATTCCATCGACCATCCTTCCTGCTCAGACTGTGGGGTGGGATTCACTCGGTCATCTGACCAACTAGCAAGCCCGTCATTTTACACAGGAGAAAGGCCGTTCACCTGCTCAGAATGGTTTCACTCTGTTATCTCAATTGAAGGTACATCAGCAAGTTCACAATGGGCAAGGCCATTCACCTGTTCTGTGTGTGAGAAAGGATTCTGTCGGGCATCCCACCCGTGGACACACCAGTCAGATCACACTGGGCAGAGGCTGGTCATCTGCTGAATTTCGGGGAAGGGATTCTCTCGGTCATCTGACCTAATGGCACACCAGCGTGTTCACACCAGGGGGCTGCCATTCACCTGCTCAGTCTGCGGGAAGGGTTTCACTCAGTCATCCCACCTACTGAGTCATCAGCGAGTTCACACGAGGGAGAGGCCGTTCACCTGCTCAGTCTGTGGGAAGAGATTCACTGCGTCATCCAACCTGCTGGTACATCAGCGAGTTCACACCGGGGAGAAGCCGTTCACCTGCTCAGTCTGTGGGAAGGGATTCACTCAGTCATCCAGACTACAGAGTCATCAGCGAGTTCACACCGGGGAGAAGCCGTTCACCTGCTCAGTCTGTGGGAAGGGATACACTGAGTCATCCAACCTACAGAGACACCAGCGTGTTCACACCGGGGAGAAGCCGTTCATCTGCTCGGTCTGTGGGAGGAGATTCACTGAGTCATCTTACCTACTGGTACACCAGCGAGATCACACTGGGGAGAGGCCGTTCACCTGCCCAGTCTGTGGGAAGAGATTCACTGAGTCATCCAGACTGCAGAGTCATCAGCGATTTCACACCGGGGAGAAGCCGTTCACCTGTGCAGAATGTGGGAAGAGATTCACTGAGTCATCCAACCTACAGAGACACCAGCGAGTTCACACTGGGGAGAGGCCATTCACCTGCTCAGTCTGTGGGAAGGGATTCACTCAGTCATCCCACCTACAGAGTCACCAGCGAGTTCACACTGGGGAGAAGCCGTTCACCTGCTCGGACTGTGGGAAGAGATTCACTCGGTCATCCCAACTACTAGCACACCAGTCAGTTCACACTGGGGAGAAGCCATTCACCTGCTCAGTTTGTGGGAAAGGATTCACTGAGTCATCCACATTACTGAGTCATCAGCGAGTTCACACTGGGGAGAGGCCGTTCACCTGCTCAGAATGTGGGAAGGGATTCACTCAGTCATCCAACCTACTGGTCCACCAGCGAGTTCACACCGGGGAGAAGCCGTTCACCTGCTCACAGTGTGGGAAGGGATTCACTACCTCATCTAAACTGAAGGTGCATCAGCGAGTTCACACTGGGGAGAAGCCGTTCACCTGCTCAGTCTGTGGGAAGGGATTCACACTGTCATCCTACCTACGGAGACATCAGCGAGTTCACGCCGGGGAGAAGCCGTCCACCTGCACAGAACGTGGGACAGGATTCACTCAGTCGCCCAACCTGCTGGTGCACCAGCGATTTCACGCAGGAGAGAGGCCGTTCACCTGCTCACGGTGCGGCAAGGAATTCACTTGCTCATCTAAACTGAAGGTGCATCAGCGAGTTCACACTGGGGAGAAGCCGTTCACCTGCTCAGTCTGTGGGAAGGGATTCACTCAGTCATCCCACCTTCAGAATCATCAGCGAGTTCACACCGGGGAGAAGCCGTTCACCTGCTCAGTCTGTGGGAAGGGATACACTCAGTCCTCCACCCTACAGAGACATCAGCGACTTCACACTGGGAGAAGCCGTTCACCAGCTTAGACTGTGGGAAGGGATTCACTCAGTCATCCTAACTACTGGCACACCAGTAAGTTCACAGTGGGGACTGGCCGTTGTTATGAATCCCTAGCTTTTGTTTGCTGTGGACTGTCATTTTTAAGAGAGAGAGAGATTAGGAAGGTGAATCAGTCTGGCTTGCAGCTTGTTTACATCGCTCGCAGCTTGTTTAGTTTTAACCGAGGACACAGACACTTGGAGTCAGACGGAGACAAAGGAGGAAAAATGGAAGGATCGAAACCAGGGAACTAGTGGCCAAGGGTCACTGTTTGGAACTTTCCACTGCCCACAAGGGTGGGTTAATTACCGATTCACCGTACATCGAATGTGTGGTTGTCACCTCGTTTGATCCATAGGAGTGGATCGGATTTGGGTCATCCTGTGAAGACAACTGATGTGTTAACCCTTGCCTGGCTGTGATGTGGTAGTTCACTTGAAGACGATAGCCTTTGTGACAAGTCACTTTTGGTGATAATTTGTATGTAGATTTGGAATGATGACGGACAAAATCTACAGCGGCTGTTCTCTCGTTTTACCACCGTGGAACCTGTGCAATTCTACATATTTGCCTTCTCTCGCCATTTACCCTGGATTATAAATCTCTCTCTCTCATCGCCTATTCTGTAGTTGAACTGAACTTTCATACTTTACCATCTCAAGACTCCAAGCCTTGTTTCCCCCAAGCTCAATAGTTTGGGAGTTATATTTACACACAGTTATAAACTTAACACTGTTAACTTCTGTTTATCTTGTTTAAGTTGCAATTTTACAAGTAGATTCTAATAAAGACAGATTTAACATCAAAACCAGACTCCAGGTGTAGTCTATTGCTGCTGGCTTGTTTCTAAAGCATTATGGTTCATAACAAATTTGGGGCCTGCGTCTGGGATATGAACAAATTTGGGGGCTATTGATCAATTAATTATCGATTTGATTGGGGAAATCCCTTTTGATTTATTTGTGTGTGGAAATCAGCAGCAGTGGACATTTATAAATTTCTGGAAGCGCCAACCCCTGAGGCATTAGGAAAAGCCAAAAAGAATAAATTGCTGACTGTTGCTAATGGGCTGAATCTTAAGCAGGTAAGGGGGTGTGAAGGACCGGGACAAGCATAAAACTGGGAGAGGAGGTAAAGGTAAACCAATAGGGGTTTTATTATAAAATGTAGGCATCCACCCCCTTTTTCAGAGACTGGGATCCCTGGTTCAACCGGTAATGATGGTGTGCATTTCAATGTGTTCACCTCTCAGTCCTCGATTCTCTAAATGAAAGGGTTATCACATTTGATCTTTCTTTATATGATGACCCAACCATTTCAGAGATCAGTCTGTTGAAACCTCATTGCACTTTCTATAACAAATACTCTCTAACCTCTTTGTTAATCCTCTGTGCAAAAAATGTCCATCTTCCGCAGCCCCGGGTTGCCCCAACCACTCACCTCCCACCCCTGTCATTGGCCCCACTTGAAGGTCAACAGTCTGCCAGTGTCCCCCCCCCCCCCAATGTGAACACCTCTGCTCACCACCACCGTGGGCTCAGACATTTCCACAGATTTCCGCCGGGACAAACATCCTGTCCGCCCCCTCTCACACCATCTTTTTCCTTTCAATAAAATCCCTCCTCTCCCTCCCCAGGGAAGAGGCATCAAACCGACGGGCCGAGCGGTCTCCTCCTACCTCTCGGCGACATATCAGACTCCGGCCGCAGGAGACGCTTCACAAACGCCCCGACTTCCCTTGGAGGGAAATGGAAATAAATCAAAAAACGGACATTTACTCCGCTGTGATGTGGCCGGAGCGGGAGGCTAACTCAGCGGGGGTAACACCCTCTGGACTTGTCCACCTCTGCGACTGGTGGTAACAAGTGATTGACATCGCTTTGCACCAATGGGAATAGCGCAGCCCCTGAATCCTCTGTTGACAGCGGTGGGGGAGGGCTGATCACGTGACTATTAGCCCAGCTATTAAACTGATAAAGCCCGAGCTCAGCAGCGCATGGATGACGTAAGACGCTGCGCACGTAAGGGCAGATCCCGGTGTGGGAAGCCCATGCGTGACATCAGGCACGAGGGGGGTCTGTGCGACGTCACCTGTGGGGATGCGATCCCATTTAACTGCACCTTAATGTGCATTTCTTATGATTTCAGAGGGACAACAACATTAATCATGGGTTTCATTACTGAATCCAGTGTTGTGAGATGTAAAGTCCCCTGTTATGTGTCCGGCTGTGCCTTTGGGGGCTACTTATCGATTAATTATAGATTTGATTGGGCATATCCCTTTTGATTTATTTGTGTGTGGAGATCAGCAGCAGTGGATATGGATAAATTTCTGTAGGTTGGATGACTGAGTGAATCCCTTCCCACGTACTTCCTCATCCAGGTCATCCACTCTTGGTCTTCCTGGAATCATTCTTTGAAACTTCTCCGGACCCACTCCAACACGAGCTCAGATAGTAAGTCGGAAGTACAGGTCGGAATCTGCTCACAATACACCGACAGTGATCTGCCCAATGCGTTATACAGCTATAGTATCGCATCCTTGCTCACTCTCCTCGTCCGCAGACCTGCTGCTTACTGGATGCTACCATTGCGCTTCATTCTCTGTATTCTCCAGAGAGCGCTGTGCGTGAAAGCCCCAGGAGATCAGTAGCTTCTTAGAGACTCAAAACTACACCGCCGGACACTGACAATCGTTCCACGACCAATTTCACTCAGATCACGTCTATTTCCCAAGCCCGGATGCTTGAAACCGCAGACAGCAAAGCCGCTCTGAATTGTCTTATTTCTCGCCGACCTGCAATTTTTTTTTAAAACGCCGCCACGTGCAGCTGACCGTGTTTAAAATCTGCTTGCTCTAAGATTCTCTATAGGATCTGACCACTGAGAAGTTGTTCGGCGACAATGCCCTGTCCCCATTAAGCGGCATAGAGTCCCGAATAAACCACACACACACACACACACACACACACACACACACAAAATGATGGAGGAACTGAGCTGAGGAAGCAGGACCTAGGGAAAAAGAGTAAACGTTGAACATAGAAATTTACACCACCATGTAATCTACTCTTGAGTCTGCCTAGAATTCCCCTACCACATATGCCTCTATTTTTCTAAGCTCTATGTACCTAAATAAGAGTCTCTTAAAAGACCCTATCGTATCCGCTTCCACCGCCCCCGCCGGAAGTGCATTCCACGCACCCACCACTCTCTGTGTGATAAACTATGCCCCCTCTTGTTAGCACTTCCAGCCCTGGGATAAAGCCTCTGACTATCCGCGTGATCGATGTCCCTCATCATCTTATATGCCTCTGTCAGGTCACCTCTCATCCTCCGTCGCTCCAAGGAGAAAAGGTCAAGTACACTCAATCTCTTCTCATATACTACACCCTCCAATCCGGGCAACATCCTTGTAAATGCCCTCTGCACTTTCTCTGAAGTATCCATATCCTTCCTGTAGCGAGGTGAGCAGTATTCCAGGCAGGGTCTGACCACGGTGTTATAGAGCCGCACCATTACCTCAGGCTCTTGAAATCAATCCCACAGTTGATGAATGCCAACAGGCCACGTGCTTCCTCAACACTGTCAACCTGCGCTGCAGCTTTGAGTGTCCGATCGACATGGACCCCAAGATCTCTCACATCTTCCACACTGCCAAGAGTCTTGCCATTTATATTATATTATGTCTTCAAACTGGACCGATCAAAATGAACCACCTCACACTTATTGGGGTAGAAGACCATCCGCTGATTCTCAGCCCAGTTCTGCATCCTATCACCGTCCTGCTGGAACCTCTGACAATCCCCTAGACTATCCGCAACACCCCCAACCTTTGTAACATCAGCAACGTTCTTAACCCATCCTTCCACTTCTTCATCCAGGTCACTTACAGAAATCACAAAGAGGACGGGACAAATGGTTGATGTGTCGGCCTGAGACGGGTCTTCGGGCCTGGAAAGAAAGGGGGAATGCTTACCGCAGAATAAGAAGGTGCAGGGAGGGGAAGGAGGACTGGCACTTCACTCACGATCTTCACACTTTACCTGCGGAACTGCTGGGGGGTCGGGTATTCCGTCCCATGCTTGCGGTGCGGCCTCCTCTCGATCGGTGAGACCCGCCATAGATTGGGGGGAGCCACTTCGTCAAGCGCCCCAGCAGCGTCCGCCAGCAGCATGACTCCCCAGCGAACGGACACACCACTCCGATCACAAGCAGGGGAAACTCTGCCGCTGTCGGAAATCAAAGCAACACGCTGAGAGATGCTGAGGGACTCAGCAGGCCAGGCAGCACCGATGGAAAAGAGTAAACAATCGACGTTTCGGGCACAAACGTTTCAGAGCCCCTGCCCGGCCTGCTGAGTTCATCCAGAATTTTGTGTGCGCTATTTTACTTCCGACTTCCATTCCAGACCGTGGCTTCCTTTCGAGCCAAGATGCAGCCACCCTCTCGGTGGAGCAGCAACACCCTATATTCTGTTTGGGTGGTATCAAACCTGGTGATTGATTTCTGCTTTGTCCCCCGATTCGGGTCACGTGCAGCCATGGCCACACGTGCTGGCTGGTCGGCCGAGGAACTTGTGCATATCACAGGTCCTGGTTACGCGACTGCTGACGCCAAGCAGACAATCTCTGAGGGCATTGGAAACGGCTCGGGGGAGCGGGGGTGGGTGGGGGGGAGGGGGTCACCCATCTTGTAAGCACACTCCCCGAAAGGCGGCAATGGCAAAACACTTTGGGGGGGGAAATAATTGTCAAGAACACTGATAGCGTTGGATAGGCCATAATCGTCCACGTCATACGACACGGCACGTGATGAACAAACGATTTGCTCCCGCAAAACAATAAATTTCATGATACGAGCATCAGCTCTATTCGCCATTGACACTCCCCGTCAGTTGGTTTGAAATCACGACACCACATTAAATTAATAGACTTTCAAGAGTTATGCACTTCACACTGACAAGTCTTTCCCTATCCAGAGGACCCATCTCTCAATCTTCTCCTCTGTGACTGTCTTCATCATCTCTGACCTCAGCTGGTCAGGCCTCACCTCCCAGGATCTGTCTCCTCTCACCCCTCCTTCTCAACTATTTTTACTGGTTGCCTCACGCATCTGCTATCCAGGTCCGGATACAGGACTTGATCTGAAACTTTGACAGCCTCTTTGACTTTGCAGTTGCTGGAGAGAATTCCGCAAGCAAATTGTACAGGGACATCTGCAATTGTTATAGAAGTTACAAGTAAGCTTATAGGCCTGAATCAGAAAAACAGGATGTTGCACAATAACCAAGCAATGCACTTTTAAGTGAACTTTATTACATTTTATTGGGTTAACAAGATGAATATAGTAAAAACAAATACAAAAAGACACGTTAAAATATCATCGTATAACAGAAGGTTTTTTTTTATACAAGGCAACCGTCAATGCCAAAACAGCAGGTCCAACACTTTTGCACGATCCAGATTCCTGCAGCAGCCACGGCCGTTCCTGTCCGAAAGGTTTAAACAGATTCTGCCGCAGACTGTAAAATAACGTGAGATGACAATAATGTTCGCTCTTCCACATAACGCAGAGCAGCACAAACACGGGAGGTCTTCTCGCGAATCAGGGGTGAGATGTAACAGCCCAATTCATAAGAATAGGCTCGGCGTTAAGTGACGTCATGTCTGTTGTCGCTGCTCACAAATCTACGTCACTGACTGTTTCACATACCCCCCCCCCCCCGCCCCATTCTCTCTCCTAAAGCTTAAAAGTTCTACAACCCAGTTCATCGCAGGGAAAATCCCTCTCTGGCGTAGAGCAGCTCCACAGACCCACAAGGAGCCACGCTCCTGGGCAGCGACCTCTGTCATTCAGGAGCCCACCATCCAGGCCATGCTCCCTTCTCACTGCTGCCGTTGGGAAGGAGGTAAGGGAGCCTCAGGTCCCACACCACCCGGGTTCAGGACCTCCAGTCATCCTTCAACCCTCAGGCTCCTGAGGCAGAGTCGAAAATTACCCTGAGATTCATTTATGTGGGCACTGGCGGTAAAACAAGAGGATCGTTGGAAAAAAAACTACTCAACTGAAAACTGAACTGATTCCTCAAAATGTGGACTCATGTTTTAAAGGAATATACAACTCATACTCTCAATTTATTATTGCTATGAATATTTTTTTTCTCAGCTCAAGCCAGTAAAAATCAGAGGTATGGACATAGCCAAACACACTCATTTCTCAATTACTAGAAGCTTTCGGGCTATATTAGTTTAATTGTGGCCTTCTGAAGATCCGCATAGGTAATACTGTGTAGCCCAAACTATTTAATGCTGTTGAGTTAGTGCCTCTGTAATGATAACCAATATCGGGACGATGTATACCCTGTTCATCTTCCAATTTCCTCTTTTAATTCTCCATACTTCCTGTGCTGTCCACTTATTCATTTCTGTAAGTTATGTGCATTTGGAATGGCTATTATAATGAAGTAAGTTGATCTCGCTGATTTCAGCATTGTTACTTAAGACTTTGTTTATTTGTTCACTTACTAAACTATCTAATTGCCATTATACAGTTTATTTTGCATTTGCACAATTTGTCTTCTTTTGAACACTTGTTGACTATCAGTCTTTGTGTGTATTTTTTTCAGTGACCCTCTTGTATTGACCCTGCTTTACTGCAGATGCACGCATAAATGAATCTCGGGGTAATATAAGGCCCCATACAGTGCACATACTTTGATAACAGATTTTACTTTGAACAAAGCATCTGGGGCGGACAACTCTGTTTTCCGATCCCAATGCCCATCAGCTTATTTTAAATTCTGCCCCTTTATGTAGATATCCCTTGTTAGAGAAAGTGGCTACTTTAAGCAACATATATACATACTCAGACACATAAACACACACACGCACTCTCAAACACGCAGAGACGTATATGTGTGAATGAAATAAAACATAGGTGTACATATCCCTGTGTGTGCGTGTGTGTGTGTGTTTTATTTGTCTAAGATTGAATCAGCTGAGACCCAACCTGATCAGCCTTCCACTGATGCAATGAAAGGTTTTCGACAAGTCCACCTTTAACCCCCGCAGAATAAGAAATGAAAACTGCCCGCACTACTCCAGATGTTACGCGCTGCACAAGTCGAAGCGCTTGTGCCGCGGTCAGCACAACAGTTGCGCCCCGGATATCCCCTGTTAGAGAAAATGGCTACTGTAAGCAACATGTATTCTCATTCTCTCTCTCTCTCTCTCTCTCTCTCACACACACACGCACACAGACACGTACATGGGTGAATGAAATAAATATAGATGTACATAGCAAACACGAGCAAATCTGCAGATGCTGGAAATTCAAACAACAACACACACAAAATGCTGGTGGAACACAGCAGGCCAGGCAGCATCTATAGTGAGAAGTGCTGTCGACGTTTCGGGCCGAGACCCTTCGACAGGGCTAGTCTAGTCCTGCTGCGTTCCACCAGCATTTTGTGCGTGTTGAAAGATGTACAGATCTGTGTTTTATCCTCCTAAGCTAGAATCAGCACAGGCCCAGGCTTCTCCCGACGGAATGAAAGGTTTTCGACAAGTCCGCCTTTAACCCCCGCGGAATAAGAAATGAAAACTGCCCGCACTACTCCAGATGTTACGCGCTGCACAAGTCGAAGTGGTTGTGCCGCGGTCAGCACAACAATCGCGCCCCGGATTCGATTCCGGCGGCTGCCTGTGAGGAGCTTTGCCTTGCACCCACGGCCGCCTGGGTTTCCTCCGCGTGCTTTGCTTTCACCCCACGGCCCAAAGACGTAAGGGGCTAGCGGGCTAATTGGTCACATGGGTGCCACTGGACAGCACGGGCTCGATGGGCCAGAAGGACTGGCTACTGTGTTGTACCTCAACGACGGATAACTGGACAGGTAAACCAAACAATAGAGAAGCCGGTAGAAAAATACGAAGACAGATCGATAAATGAATAAATAGATAAATACATCAAAAATGAACAAATGGATAAACAGATAGGTCAATAAATAAAGAAATGGATGGATATGATCACATGCTGAACAAGGTTCAGAGGTAGAAAATATTAGGGCAGGGTTGTGATGTTGAGGCTCTCTGAGGCACTCATGAGACCACACGGAGGACTGTGTGCAGTTTTGGGCTCCTTATTTTAGAAAGGATATACTGTCATTGGAGATTGTTTGGGGTGAACCACAAGAATGATTCCAGGAATGAAGGGGTTACCGTATGAGGAACATCAGGGCTGTATTCCCTGGAGTTCAGGAGAATGAGAGGGGATCTCGTAAGAAAATTCCGAATGTTAAAAGTCTTGATGTGGCAAAGTCATTTCCCATGGTAGGGGATTCTAGGACAATAGGGCACAACTGCAGGATTGAAGGATGTCATTTTAGAACTAAGATGTGGAGAAATTACTTTCGTCAGAGGGTGGTAAATCTGTGTAATTTGTTGCCACGAGAGGCTGCGGAGGCCAAGTCACTGGGTGTATCTACGGCAGAGATCGATAGGTTCATGATTTGCCAGGGTATCAAAGGCGATGGGGTGAAAGCAGGGGAGCGGTGATGACTGGAAGAATTGGATCAGCCCATGATAGAATGGCAGAGCAGACTCGATGGGCCGAATGGCCCACTTCTGCTCCTCTATTTTATGGTCTTTAAGTTGAAACCTGAAAGGAAATTTATTATCAAAGTATGTTTATGTCACCCTATACTTTGAGATTCACTCCCTTACACACATTCAAAATACTGAGAAGGACAATTGAAACTTGTAAAACTGCACAGACCAAGACTGATAAATGGCCTGCGCGCAAAATAAAATGAACTGTCGAAAAACAGTACCAATAGCAGACATGCTGCATGACAAAGAGGACCTACATCCCACTGGCATCCCATATTACTTGTTATTACAAAGCCCATAGTTGCAGTTGCCTGAAATCAGGCATTGAAATAGAAAACAAAATCTGGTCATGTTCAGCAAGCCAGAATCATCCACAGACAGTGACAATTACAACTGCTCCACGTTCCCATTTGTTTTCTATCAGTGAGACTTTGCCTGGAATCCTATGCTTTCCCATCAACACAAGGAACACTCACTGTCTCCACATCAGACTCCTGATGTTCAGTCGAGGAGAATGAGCAACTGAGTTGGTCTGAGGAGAAACTCGACCCCAGGTTCACGTCCTTCATCTTGGGATTGGTGCTGAGGTTGGACATCAGGTCTTCCGAGCCGGAGTCAGTGAGACCAGTGCCGGAAAGTCTAAGGGTGTGAGAGCGGGAGAAGGAGAAGGAGGGGGAGGGATGTGAGAGAGGCGAACCGAGAGGGGGGAGGGAGAGTGGGGAGATGGGGAGCGTGTGGGAGGGGTTCGGGTAGAGAGAGAACGGGGTGGAAGAGTGGATCAGAGCAAGTGGGAAGGGTAGGAGAGAGGGAAGGTGTGTGAGAGAGTAGTGAGAGGAAGGGCAAAAGAGAGGGGCAGAGCAAGTGTGGCAGATAGAGAAGACGGAGAAATTGTGCATGTGAGCGAGTGTGAGTGAGAGGGAGGGGAAGCAAGCAGGGATTGTAAAAGAAACATCATGTGTGTGTGTGTATGAGAGAGAGAGGAGAATGGGGGAGAGACGAGAGTGAGGACGAGAGGAGAGTGAGACAGATGAGAAAAAGACAGGAAGCCAGAGAAACGGAGGACAACAAACAGGATGGGGGTAGGACAGCGTAGAGAGAGGGAGGGAAAAAGGGAGAGAGACAAATTAGGCAAGGATTGCTCTTGCCACGGGTCACAATTTAACCCTCATCACTTCATGTCTAAGTCCCCTTAGTTCCACATATTCCTGCGCCTAGTATCAGTTTGGGTACACAGAGTCTGTCAATTTATGTAAGTAATCGCATATACCACTCAGATCATTGTATGCTGTGTTCTATAGGACTGATGAAATGATTATAGTGTGCAACAGACTGAGGTGTATATGTACGTTTGTAGATATAGCTAGGGTTGCACACTATTGCAAATGTCAACGTTGAGAACAGAGTGCGAGGTGGTAAACCCGAGGCGAGCAAAGGACGTTGGGAATGGCGAGGGTGGGGCGCCGGGGGAGGGGTGCAGGTGAGTCCACAGAGGAGTGCCAGGGACAGGGGCTTGGCGCGGGAGCAGATGCACCCAGCCCTGAGACATTGATCATTTCAGAATGTTTTATGCTCCCCACTCTCTGCCTTTCCCCTCCTCACTTTCAGCCCACAATGCAGGACCATATCTGAATCAGGTTTATCACGTGTCATGATTGTTTTTTGGCTGCAGTAGGTCAGTGTAATACATAGACTTGTTACAGTAACGTGCACAATTCTTGGGACCCCTTTCTATATGTACTGTATGTGCCTAATACAGTATGCTCTATGAATCATGTTTATTCAGAATTGGATCCGGAGTAACAATCGCTTTACTCCCCTTTATATTTGTTGCGGTAGGCAATCCTGAATCCTGACTCCAGAATCGCTCTCCGTTTTTAATGCAATGAGCTACTGTGTTGGAAAATGTGTTGAAGCTGTGATCTTGAAAGGCCCGGGAAAGTCCGATGTCTCAAAGACTGGTACTCACCCCAGTTTCTCTATCTTGCAGTCTGGATGCATCAGCGCCTCGTTCAGCACTTTCACCCCGGAATCTCCCAGATTATTGTCATTCAGGTACAGTCCCGTCAACGTGTCGCTTGTGATGAGCGCAGAGGCGAGATCCTCCGCGCATGACAGTGTGAGACCATTGTTGTTCAGCCTGGGGAACAGAGAATCAGGTCCCAGAAACAAAATTGAAAATCTGATATACCAGTAAATCTGATGTAACACACTCCTTGGCCACTTTATTCGGTAGCTCCTGTTGTGTGAGATATTCACACCTGCGCTGTCTCCTGCCAATCACTCACTCCACGGCCACAGTCCCCTGGGTCACCTTCCTACAGTACTCTGCTGTTTGGTCTGAACAACAATTCCTGACCATGCCTGCACGTTCTTTGTGCTTTGGGGTGCTGCCACATGATTGGCTAATTAGACATTTGCATTCACACCACCCAGCCGGTCAGTGGTGTAGTGAAATCAGCACCACACTTCCAGTCCAATGGTCCCCAGTTCGAATCCGGCCGGTGGTTTGCCAGCTTTCCATCCGTGTTAGCATCATAAAAACAGGCAAGTGTGCCGCCCGACAATACTTGCACCAAATAAAGTCTATTTACTGATTAGAGGCACCCACGGTGTGCCTCAGGGTTTCGGTATCCCCCACACTTTCTTACCGTAATTCCTGTATGTTACAGTCTGTGGTCTTCAGAGCTTCAGACAGCAGCTTCACTCCCGAATCTCCCAGATTATTGTCGCCCAGCGAGAGTGCAGTCAACGAGGGGTTAATGCCGAGAGCCGAGGCCAGATGCTCGGCTGCAGAGGCGGTGAGGCTGTTGTCATTCAGACTGGGGAACGGAGAAAGGAAAGAGGAATAGAAATCGGGTGAGCTTCGCACTGGAAGAAACGAATGTGACCAACCGTCCTGCATGTAATTGTAGTCTTGTGATACAGAACAGATCAGGATCATCTGTGTTCTCTTTAAGGACTTTATCCTGTCAATGGTGTGATGGTTCTGGGCCTCCTGTCACTGGAGTTCAGAAGAATGTGATGGGGGAGGGTTTGGAATCTCTTTTAAAGCTATCGATTGTCGAATGGCCTCGATTGAGTGGATGTGGAGAGAGGATGTTTCCTGCAGCGGGGCAAGTCCATGACCAGAGGACTCAGCCTCAGGACAGAAGGATGTGTATTGAGAAGAGTGATGAGGTGGGGTTTCTTTACCCAGAGGGCAGTGAAGCTGTGGAATTCGTTACCACAGGCGGCTGTGGAGTCAAAATCACTGGGCCAAGTACTTAAGGCACAGATTAATGCGTTCATGGTTCACCAGGGCATGAAGGGATACGGAGAGAAGGTGGGGAATTGGAACCGAGAGGGAAATGGGTCAGCCAAGATGCCATGGCGGAGCGGACTCGGGGCCAAATGGCCTAATTCTGCCCCTATGTCTGATGGCCCTAACATTACTGAGGCATTTAAAAATTGTTTTTAATTTGTTTATTTCTCTTGTACTTCAGCACGGTAACTGGCCCATCCATCCAGATGAGTCTGTGCCTCCCACTTAACCTACAGACCGGTCCGTCTTTGCAATATGGGCGTGGACCAGAGCACACGGATTAAACCCATGTGGTGACGGGGAGAGTGTACAAACTCATCTCGGACAGCGGAGGGAACCGAACCCGGGTCGCTGGCGCTGTTGTAGCATTGCGTTAACCCTCCCGCTACCCTCCCGTCCGTAATGTCGTCAGCCTGACACCTGCCTCAGCTCCTGGACGTTGCAGTCCGACTTCCCGAGAGCCTCGGACAACACTTCCACTCCGGAATCTCCCAACTGGTTTTGATCCAGATCCAGCTCAGTCAGCGTTGGGCTTGCAGCGACAATGGAGGTGAGATCTCTGGCGCAGTCGGCGGTCAGACCATTTTTACTCAGACTGAGGGTCGTTAGAAGGCATAAGAAGTAAAGATTATAAAGATAAAATATCCATAAATGTACTGTAAATAAATCTGACAAATACAGCGATGGCCAGTTTTATCAGCCATACGGTGGCTTGCAAACGTTTGGGCACCCCTAGTCAAAATTGCTGTTACTGTGAATAGCTAAGCGAGTAAAGGATGACCTGATTTCCAAAAGACAAAGTTAAGGATTACACATTTCTTTAATATTTTAAGCAAGATTACTTTTTTATTTCCATCTTTTACAGGTTCAAAATAACGAAAAGGGAAAAGGGCCCGAAGCAAAAGTTTGGGCACCCTGCATGGTCAGTACTTAGTAACACCCCCTTTGGCAAGTATCACAGCTTGTAAACGCTTTCTGTAGCCAGCTAAGAGTCTTTCAATTATTGTTTGGGGGATTTTCGCCCATTCTTCCTTGCAAAAGGCTTCTCGTTCTGCGAGATTCTTGGACCATCTTGTATGCACTGCTCTTTTGAGGTGTATCCACAGATTTTCGATGATGTTTAGGTGGGGGGACTGTGAGGGTCATGGCAAAACCTTCAGCTTGCGCCTCTTGAGGTAGTCCATTGTGGATTTTGAGGTGTGTTTAGGATCATTATCCTGTTGTAGAAGCCATTCTCTTTCCGTCTTCAGCTTTTTTTTTTACAGAAGGTATAATGTTTGCTTCTAGAATTTGCTGGAATTTAATTGAATTCATTCTTCCCTCCACCAGTGAAATGTTCCCTGTGCCACTGGCTGCAACACAAGCCCAAAGCACGATCGATCCACCCCCGTGCTTAACAGTTGGAGAGGTGTTCTTTTCATGAAATTCTGCACCCTTTTTTCTCCAAACATACCTTTACTCATTGTGGCCAAAAAGTTCTATTTTAACTTCATCAGTCCACAGGACTTGTTTCCAAAATGCTTCAGGCTTGTTTAGATGTTCCTTTGCAAAATTCTGATGCTGAATTTTGAGCAAAGGTCCGTTTGGAGAGAAAAGGGTGCAGAATTTCATGAAAAGTACCCCTCTCCAACTGTTAAGCACGGGAGGGGGAGTGGATCGATCGTGCTTTGGGCTTCTTCTGCAGCCAGTGGCACGGGGAACATTTCACTGGTAGAGGGAAGAATGAATTCAATTAAATACCAGCAAATTCTGGAAGCAAACATCACATCGTCTGTAAAAAAAAACTGACGGTGAAAAGAGGATGGCTTCTACAACAGGATAATGATCCTAAACGCACCTCAAAATCCACAATGGACTACCTCAAGAGGCGCAAGCTGAAGGTTTTGCCATGGCTCTCACAGTCCCCTGACCCAAACATCATCGAATATCTGTGGGTAGACCTCAAAAGACCAATGCATCCAAGACGGCCCAAGAATCTTACAAAATTAGAATTCTTTTGCAAGAAGGAATGAGTGAAAATCCCCCAGACAAGAACTAAAAGACGCTGAGCTGGCTACAGAAAGCGTTTACAAGCTGTGATACTTGCCAAAGGGGGTGTTACTAAGTACTGACCATGCAGGGTGCCCAAACCTTTGCTTCTGGCCCTTTTCCCTTTTTGTTATTTTGAAGTTGTAGAAGATGGAAATGAAACAGTCATCTTGCTTAAAATATTTTTTTAAATGTCTTTAACTTTGTGCCTTTTGGAAATCAGGTCACCTATTACCCGCTCAGCCGTTCACAATAACAGAAATTTTGACCGGGGTGCCCAAACTTTTGCACGCCACTGTACACACATATACCACCAATCAAGACAACATTCCATTTGTGCGAAACGTAGCACAATTAACTCACCCACAAAGCAATAATACAACAAACAAATTAAGAAGTAAGAAATAAGTCCTACAAGATTGGTATTTGGTACAAATGTCAAATTGGGTTCCGTTACAGTTGCACCAACCAAGAAAAGTGTAGAATAAATAATTAAATAATAGTAAGTTAATCATGCCAAGTGGAAATAAGTCCAGGACCAGCCTATTGGCTCAGGGTGTCTGACACTCCGAGGGAGGAGTTGTAAAGTTTGATGGCCACAGGTAGGAATGACTTCCTGTGACGCTCAGTGTTACATTTCAGTGGAATGAGTCTCTGGCTGAATGTACTCCTGTGCCTAACCAGTACATTATGGAGTGGATGGGAGTCATTGTCCAAGATGGCATGCATCCTCTTTTCAGACACCACCGTCAGAGAGTCCAGTTCCACCCCCACAACTTCACCGGCCTTACAAATGAGTTTGTTGATTCTGTTGGTGTCCACTACCCTACCAGCAAGGTACATGAACCCCCGCCCCCACCCCAGTTTCCTTGAGCTGTGTAAGTCTAGGGCACGCACACTACGGTCCCACCCCAATCGGTGAGATTGGGTCAGCTGTCCCTCCCCAGACGCCGGTTGGCGTGGATGCTGGGTAATTTACTACTCCGTGACACCAGGGTGACAAGAATTAACAGACTGCACACTGCACGCGATCAGAGGAATTATATTCATGAGTTTTCACCTAACGAAATGGATGGCAAAGAAAAGAAAGAAAGAGAGAAAAAAAAACACAATAAGGGCCCATTATAATTAAACAGTTAAAATATGCACCGGCTGAAGCTCAACTCTTCCAGAAGTTATATTCACCGACCCTCAGTGGACCTCGGCACCCCACTCCACCCACCGCCGGATCATATCCAACACCTCCTCGCTACATAGATCCCAGCTCACAGAGAAAGGTAGCCCTCTCTCCGGACCGGAATGCTCACACTACAAAGCAACCGTAACGTCGAGCCAGAACCCAAGCACCCCTTGTACAGTTCAACGTGCAGTGCGGTCAAAGCTGCTCTCCTGCACACCACCGTTGCAATGCCTGGTTACTTGAGCTGTTGTCCCTTCCCTGTCAGCTTCAACCAATCAATCAGCTTCCCGTCTCCCCTGATCTCTCCCATTAACAAGGCATTTTCGCCCACAGAACTGCTGCTCGCTGTTATTTGCTATTTCACTCAACTCCCTGTAAACTCTAGACTCTGTTGTGCGTGAAAATCTCCACGGATTAACAGTTTCTGAGGTATTCATACCACCCCGTCTTAAACCACAGTTCCTCCCCAACCTTATGCTTTGCCTGAACAGCCACTGAACCTTTTGACCATGTAGATAGATAGATAGATACTTTATTCATCCCCAAGGGGAAATTCGACATTTTTCCAGTGTCCCATACACTTATTGTAGCAAAACTAATTACATACAGTATTTAACTCAGTATAAATATGATATGCATCTAAAATCACCCTCCCAAAAAGCATTAATAAATAGCTTTTAAAAAAGTTCTTAAATAGGCATCCTTTTATGCGTCAATTTGCTGCCACATGATTGGCTGGTTCGATATTTGCATTAACGGCCAGGCGCACCTTACGAAGTGGCCTCTGCGCCTCAGCCACCGCTGCGTTCAGTTTTGCCCAGAATCCGACTCAATCGCGAACTTACCACAGTTTCTGCATTTTACAGTTCGGGTCCTTCAGGGCAGTAGAGAGCGTCTTCACGCCTGAATCTCCCAGGTTGTTGCTGCCCACCTCCAGCCTGGTCAGCGAGGGGGTGGCGCGGAGGGCGGTCGCGAGGTCCTCGGAACAAGAGGCGGTGAGACCGTTGTCGTTCACCCTGAACATCGGGAAGAGAACAAACGCAGGCGAGTGAAGTGAAACCAGGATTCCGCGGTAACGTTACTGCGAGCGACTGGTGCCCGGCATTAAAACAGAACAGTTACAGGAGCAGAAGCGGCCGTGAAGGTTCATCTACCCCAGGGGTGGGCAAACTTTTTGACTTGTGGGCCACAAAGGGTTCTAAAATTTGACAGGGGGGCCGAACCAGGAACAGATGGACGGAGTGTTTTGGTAATACACCTCATAAGAGAAAATAAAATATCATGGGATATGTAGAAAACATGTGCTTTAATTTCAATTGAAAATGAACAAATGCATTACAACAAAATATCTGTCTTTGAAGTCCCATGGTATTTAGCTATTTATTGAAATGACTTTTAAAACACTGAAAATTAAATGAATAAAATACAGCTTTTTTTAATAGTAACAGTTATTATTTTAAAGCACTGAAAATTCTGTTATCCTTCAAGATATTATCATCATCACTCTCCTCCTGACTGTCTTTATTTCAAAAATGGTAGGAGATGCAGGTCTACTTGTCCTGCTCCTTCTTATTCAATTGTCCCCTGTGCCAAAACTCAACAACGACCAGCACAAGGACAGAACGGTGACAGCGCGCCAGTATGCGGAGCGCGTTATTTGATCTGGAGCGCATTTTTTATTTTGAGAACGTACGTGCACCTGCGCACTACACATGTCCATCACTTAACAGAAATGACATGTAACATGTAAGGCTTATTGAAAAAAATATTTTCAAATGCATTTTTTACATAACACAACGAAGAAACTTATTTTTAATTTCAGTGGGAACAGTGTTGTTGGTCTCCCTTTTTAGCCAGCGCATCAAAGTCTGGATTTAGTTTTGTTGTGGCGATTCTCAGGATGGATCTGAGGTGTTGGTCAGTTAACTTGGATCTGTGGCTGGCTTTGTTGATGTTCATGACACTGAACGCCTGTTCACACAAATAGGTCGAGCCGAACAAAGAGTAAAGTGCAGATGTGGAGTAATACGCTGCACCTCAACACAGGTCAATGTATATAGAGTGCGTCATCTATTGGGAAAACGCCAGAATTGCGGGGAAAAAACTTTAACAAGGTTTATTAATATAATTTCATCAAGTTCTGCGGGCCGGATTAAAAAGCTTAACGGGCCACATATGGCCCCCGGGCCGTAGTTTGCCCATGCCTGATCTACCCTCAACTTGGGGGGGCCCTTGTCTGAGACAGGATGTGCGGGCATTGGAAAGGGTGCAGAAGAGGCTTCAGGAATTATCCCAGCAACGAAAGGGTTAAAGCATGTCTTTGACCTTCTGGCTCTTTTGTTTTCACCTCCAGTCTGAACAACTACGGCCTCACGGCCTCTTCTGCCGAAAGTTGATGTCTCTGGCCTTGGACTCCCTGGGGTTTAGAAGAGCGCCAGGGGATCTCATTGGAGCCTATCGAATACTGAAAGGCCAAAACAGAGTGGACGTGGAGAGAATGCTTCCCGTAGTTTGGGGGGGGGGAGGTTATTAAGACTAGAGCGTACAGGCTCAAGAATAAAAATGATATTGAGTAAGGTGGAGAATCTATAGAATTCATTAACACCAAAGGATGAGGTGAAAGTCCAGGAAAAGAGAATATTGCCTCAGAATAAAGGGACTTCTATTCAACAGAGAGGGGAAGGAGCATCCCTAGACAGAGGGTGGTGAATCTATGGAACGACTACAGAGGTTACACCATTGTGTATATTTAAAACAGACGCTGGTAGGTTGCTGATTAATGGGGGTGTCAAAGGTTATGGGGAGAAGACAACAAAAGGGGGTTGAGAGGGATGGTCAACCAGCCATGATGGGATAGAGGAGCAGACGCGAGCGGCCGGATTTCTGCTCCTATGTCTTACGATCTACTTTTCTGCTGGGATTTGCAGAGGATCTCAGTCGGACACTTACCGCAGCGTAGGTAGATTCTGACCGTATGTTGCACTTTAACATAATGTAGTTGTTGTAGTTTTACTTTTGCAAGTATTTACAATGTAAATGTGATGTCAAGAAGGAAACAAATACTGTATATATTTTGTATTGTTTTATCAACAGTTTCCACCATGCGTTAATGTGGAAGAGTGAACAGTAAACGGTTCATCTTTCTGGGACCGCCTCATTGACTGGTTTATGCTTGGTGTTTAGTTCAGAGTTCTTTTACACCTGAGCGAGAACACTACACAGACGCTGATATGTTTCTGATTAATGAGGGCGTCAAAGGTTATGGGAAAAAGGCAAGAGAATGGGGTTGAGAGGAATGCTAAACCAGCCATGATGGGATAGAGGAGCAGACCTGAACCTGCTCCTATGTCTCATGCTCTACTTTTCTGCTGGGATTTTCAGAGGATCTCAGTCGGACACTTACCGCAGCTCCTGCACCGAGCAGTCGGACTCCCTCAGCGCAGCAGACAGTCGTTTCATTCCCAGATCTCCCAGTCCGTTGTGTCCAAGGTCCAGCTCCTTCAGGGAGTCATTCCGATGGAAAACCTCCGCGAGGCTTTCGGCGCAAGAAGCCGTGAGGCCGTTGTTGTCCAGACTGGAGGTGAAAACGAAAGAGCGAGGAGGTCAAAGCACAAGCGGTACCAAAGTAGGCAGATAAGAACATCCTTCACATTTGTCTCTTTTCCAGCAGCCACAAAACAAAGAAACCTGACAGAAATGAATACCCAATATGAAAAAGAAATTGATTCCACAGCAAATTCCAAATTCTACGGGAAGCAGTCTCTCCACGTCCACTCTGTTTCGGCCTTTCAGTATTCGATAGGCTTCAATGAGATCCCCTGGCGCTCTTCTAAACCCCAGGGAGTCCAAGGCCAGAGACATCAAATGCACCTCATGCTTTAACCCTTTCATTGATGGGGATGATTCCTGAAGCCTCTTCTGCAAATTCTCTCTCACCCACACACGCATACACAGAGTTCGTTCTCTCACACACAGTTTTTCTACACACACACGCACACACACACACAAGCACACACACGCACACACACACACACACACACACACACACACACACACACACACACACACACACACCCATCTTCCTCCTCCCGCTCAAGTTATCTTACCGCAGCGTCTGTATTTTACACTCCGGGTCCATGAGGGACGTGCACAGCAGATGCACTCCGGAATCTCCCAGTTCATTGCCACCCAGGTCCAGCTCCGTCAGGGAACGGTTTGTGCGAAGGGTCAAGGCCAGATCCCGGGCGCAGGAGGACGTGAGGCTGTTGCTTTTCAGGCTGGAGGGGGGGGGGGGTCGCACATAGAGGCAAATAAAGAGATTGAAAGAAAACGGGAGAAGAAGCTTAAAGTTACTCCAACAATCACCGGCACCAGGC
>NW_026779585.1:289799-309799 GCF_030144855.1 Hypanus sabinus
TAAACCGTCCCGCGTTCAGGGAAGGGTTAAATTCGGGCTACTGGGTGGCGTGGCTCGAGGGGCCAGAAAGGCGAATTCCACATGGTATGTCAAAATAAAAAAAAATTAAATCAGTCACTGTAAGGTTTTCATGGGCCCTGGTGCTGCCTTGAAGAGCTCCTTTAGCTAAGAGTCACTTCCTCACTTTAGCATTTCCTGTCGACCACCATATGAGCAGATGGTCCTGCTCCTCGAGTCACTTTATACTCCCAACAACAGTCCATGTACATCAACTGACCTCATACAATACTTGTAAATCAAGTTTCATATTGCTTATATCTTTATGTTAATTGTGTTGCTTCTGCTTGTTGTGCTTTCTATGCCCCATCACATACGAAGGAATCATCATTTCGTTCCCCTTTACGCTCGTGTGCTGGAGAATGACAACAAACAATCTTGAATCTTGAGTTGGATAACTCAATCACTCATTTGTAACTTTTGGAGCATTTTTGGGGGGGGTTAGCACATAGTGCAAACAACTGCAGCAACAGACTTCAGCCACCAATACTCGGATGCGAATATGAACCGGGGATTAAAATCTAAGTTGCAGCTCTGAACAACGGGTTGCTAAGAACCGTGAACCACAGTTAACTGGAAGACCAGACAATGCCAATTAAGCTTCGTTTCTTGGTGTGGGTGCGAAGTTTGTGTGCCGCTCACAGAAAGCGTTGTGGATGCATTGTAAATACGGAATTCTGCTTTGGTCTTTTGCACATAAAATGTCGCGTAGCATTGGTTCAGACAGACCTTCTTTCTCCGAGAAGCTCCCCATCCATGCCTGCTACATCTCATTTTGTGGAACACAGAGATTGCTTCATATCTACCAATACTTCTCTCTGTTTCCACGACGGCGGTAAATGCTCCACTATCATTTCAGGATGCTCAATCTAGTTTACTGTTGGCTTTGGACAATAAACAATCTTGAATCCTGAGTAATTATATTGGAGCAGTTACACATCAGTGGTTCAGATATATTGCAGTGATCCAACCGTTTTCCATCCTTCAATGTTTTTGGACCTCGTTCCATCATGGACTTACCGTATTTCCTTTATTTTACACTCAGGGCTTCTGAGAGCCGCAAACAGTTGCTTTGCTCCGGGATCCCCGAGACTGTTATAACCCAGCTCCAATTCCGTCAACGATGGGTTCTCCATGATAGCGGACACGAGATGTTCGGCGCAGGACTCTGTCAGATCGTTATTATCCAGCCTGTGGTGCGACAGACGCAGGACGGGAGTGAGAATGAGAGTGAATGCGAGGAAGAGAGGAACAGGATAATACTTGATGAAGCAGGAAAGCCAGGACAAATGAACGTGGAAGAAGAGAAGAAAGAGCAAAGGAAAGACTGAGAGCGAGATAAAGGGAAAAAGAGATGAAAGAACCTTGAAATAGAAAGAGAGAAGGCCTAAGGAAAGGGGAGAAGAAAATACCCAAAGTGGGCACCATGGAATATGGCATGGACAAGGGGCGGTGTGGAAAAGAGTAGGAATGTAAAGAGAAAGGAGGCAAGAAGGGGGTGAGGGAGAGCCGAGAGATAGTTGTGAACTCATAAACATGGGAAAGCCTGCAGATGCTGGAAATCGAGAACAACACATGCAAGGTGCTGGAAGAATGCATCGGGCCACCTATGGAAATAGATAGTCGGTCTTCGATTCGGGATGACACCCCTCGTTCAACTTGTGAACTAAGTCAGCTCGATCATAGCCACTACCCACCCCGGCATCTGGGGCATCCTCCAGGGGCGTTGCCTGAAAAACGCGGCATCCCCCATGAAGGACCCGCATTACCCAGGGCATGCCCTCTTCTCACTGCTACAATCAGCAAGTAGGTACAGAAGCATGAAAACACACACTCAACAATTCAGGGATAGCCTCCTCCCCTCTGTCAGCAGATTTCTGAGCGGGCGTTGAACCCATGAATACTCCCTCAAAGCTGTTTATTTTTCTTGTTTATTTTCTCGTTATGCACTACTTATTTAAATTAACTTTTTAATTTATATTATGATTGCTTTCTTCTGTTCCTTGTCCCGTATTGCTATATCTAGTTGGTTGGCCAGTACCCGCTTTTCAATCCGTATGTGGAAGTCCCACGGACCCTAGATCCGTCGTTCTCCACCCGAGTTTCCAGGTTGGACTTGGGAGTGTCCAATTTATACTCAGCGCTGATATTCCCGTACACAACTCCTGCATCTTGGTTGTGCTGTTCAATGTGTGTTGCCCCTGCCTGCATCTTGCACCCTGCTGCCGCGTGCCGGCTGCTTTCAGCGGGTTCCCTGCACCGTCTGTATCTTGGGCCTCACCCGGTGTGATACACGCCTGTCCTTGTGCAGCCGCGAGGAGTAACTGTGCGCTGTCCCAAAGCCCTGCCATTTCCAGCCATTGGTAGGACACTCTTATGTCAATCACCTCCGACATCTGGTGCTCCTCGGGAACCGGCTCGCCCGGCCGTGGGTTCTGGTCCTCTGGCACTGCTTCAGCCACCTGCCTGCCGTCCGGGATATTCTCCTAGCAGGTCATCCTTAGGAGCCATCGTTTTGCCATACGCATGGGCGTTTCGCATTTCTTCCAGGACCATGGCTTGGACACTTCCGAGTTTCCCTCGTCCTTCATTCCAGTGAGTGTACAGTCGCTCGACATTGGACGTTGGGTGGGATTCTCCATAGTGATGTCAGCGGTTTCCATTCGGTTCCTTGGCCAGCACATTATTGCGTCTGGGTCTCTGATGACTGGCATTGATGGTTCTGATCTTGTTCTTCCCAATCAGTTGTCTTTTTAACATCTCCCTATCTATGGAGGTACTTGGATGTGGCAGCCTTCTATAGTGGCTTCCGTGAGCTTGCAGGATCCCCAGGTACACCTGCCCTGAACACCTGGTATGTGGCCAACAGGTAACTCGACTCCTTCCATCTTCATGAGTTTCCCTCCTTTCACTACCATCCGGGGGTACTTCTCCAAATGACATCCCAATGCCTCTGTTGTACACCCTTGTGGGGTGGATTCATGTGTCAATGTCTCTTTCATAACTGGCAGATGTCATCCATGTACACCCTTGTGGGGTGGATTCATGTGTCAATGTCTCTCTCATAACTGGCAGACAGCTCGATGTCATCCATGTACACCCTTGTGGGGTGGATTCATGTGTCAATGTCTCTCTCATAACTGGCAGACAGCTCGATGTCATCCATGTACACCCTTGTGGGGTGGATTCATGTGTCAATGTCTCTCTCATAACTGGCAGACAGCTCGATGTCATCCACGTACAGGAGCTGGCTGATGGTCACACCAATCTTGAAACTGTACCCACACCCACTCTCGGGCCGAGGGGGTTCAAGCCCACGCAGAACAGCAGCAGGAATTATGCATCATCCTGGCATATTCCAAATCTGACGGTCACTTGCCCTATTGGATTGGGGGTAACTTCCGGATTTGTCTTCCAAACCTTCTTGATGAAGGTCCTTAGTTTCTTGTTGACCTTCCACAGAGACAGGCATTCCAGGGTTCACATCTGGGGCCTTCAGACGTGTGCGTTCTGGCAGACGAATCCAGTCTGTGCTTAGGTTGGAATCCCTGCTCGTAGTCTGGCCTTGTTTATTATTTATTGTAATGCCTGCACTGTTTTGTGCACTTTATGCTGTCCTGGGTAGGTCTGTCATCTGATTTTTTTTTACGTAGTTCAGTGTAGTTTTGACATTGTTTCATCCAGCACCATGGTCCTGAAAAACGTTGTCTCATTTTTACTGTGCACTGTACCAGCAGTTATGGTCGAAATGACAATAAAAGGTGACTTGACCTGACTTGACGTGACTTGTCCACCAGTTGTTCGTGTTTGGAGCCTCTGAATCCATAACCGAGCCTCTCTGAGCAGGTCTCAGCACGATTAACACATGTTCCTTCAGCTTGGTGGTTATGATGCCTGACAGGAGCTTCCATGTTGTTGACGGGCAGGTTATGGGCCGGTAGTTGGATGATGCTGCTCCTTTGTGAGGATTCTTCATTATCACAAGATCTCAAGACAAAGGAGCCATTCGGCCCATCGAGTCTGCTCCGCCACCCCACCATGAGCTAAACTATTCTCCCATCTCGTTCCAATTTCCAGCTTTTTCCCCATACCCCTTGATACCCTGACTAATTAGATACCTATCAATCTCCTCTTTAAACACCCTCAACGATTGGGCCTCCACAGCTGTATGTGGTAACGAATTCCATAAATCCACGCCCCTCTGGCTTAAAAAAAAATTCTCTTCATCTCTGTTTTAAATGGGTACCCTCTAATTCTAAGACTGTGACCTCTTGTCCTAGACTCACCCACCAAGGGAAACAGCCTTTCCGCATCTACTCTGTCGAAACCTTTCAACATTCGAAATGTCTCTATGAGATCCCCTCTCATTCTTTTATACTCTAATGAATACAATCCAAGAGCTGACAAACACTCCTCATATGTTAGTCCCCGCATTCCAGGAATCATCCTGGTGAATCTTCTCTGAACTCTCTCCAACATCAGTACACCCCTTCTAAGATAGGGGGCCCAAAACTGCACGCGGTATTCCAAATGGGGTCTCACCGGTGCCTTCAGCTTGGTGGTTATGATGCCTGACAGGAGCTTCCATGAAGGATTCTTCACTGTCCTTCCCTGCGTCAGCCAGTTAAGGTTTGGAGTTGCTGGATCTGAGCTGCCAGCTGTGTAAGTGATGCTGCTGGTTCCTTCGGCCGACAGGGATGGATTATGTCGGGCCCTGCTCACGTCCAGCTTTTCATTCTTGCTTCCCGTCGCTCGATATCTTCCACTGCGACGGTGACTGGTCCCTCCCCTGGGAGATTGCAGAGTCTTGCTCGAAGGTCTTTCCGCCACCGGGCACTTGGCGTTACGTGAAGCTTCTTTCTCCCACATACTCTTTCTCCACTCCTCGGTCACTGTTTCAGATGCTTCAGGTTATTGCTCTGAAAATGCGTGAATCTTTTTCGGCCTCTTTGGACTATCGTCCCTGTATTCGCTTGGCCTCTGCATCATCAGTGTAGCTCTGTAGTCTGGTAGACAGAGCTGCTAACCCATCGCTTGGCAGTTCCGGGGCTTCGGTTACGGACATGCCTCCGTACTTCCGAGATGAGACCTTGTTCTTTGCACGTATTTGCAGCTCATTTACTCTGCTGACCTCCGCCCTTGTGGTTTTCATCTTAGCTGGAGTTTGCTATTGTGAGTTGTGCTTCGTTGGCTGCTGCTAGCATGCTGTCTGATGGAATATTATCACTGTCTGGGGAGCCTAATTCGTTCATTCACGTTCGCCAGTTTAACTATGATCTTCTCTCCGATTGCAGGCACCAGCACCCGGGAATGCCCGGCGTGTGGTTGCAACTTGCCTCTGCTGTATGCAAGGTGTGCAGTCTGTGAATTGTAGAGCTGGGGTTTAAACTCATGTCTCCCAATCCTGCGGTGGTGCAGCTGTGTTGCATTGTTATTATATGTCTTGCAATTCAAGATGTAACTGCATCGTCTAGACCAGGGGGTCGGCAACCCGCGGCTCCGGAGCCGCATGTGGCTCTTTCATCTCTGCGCTGCAGCTCCCCGTGGTTTGTTAGTTTTTGAAATGTAATTCGAACTTTGAAGATTGTGGTGATCTTGTACAATCTAAAAACGTTGTGGAGACCCCATTTCCTGGCACATCCGAACCGGCTCACAATTAGCCACCGTTCCGGCTAAGGGAGATAGCCTACGGGGGTTTGTGAGTACGTGTCTTTTGGAGCATCCGCGCCCATGGGGGTCGGGTTGAGGGAGGCTTTAAATCAAGGCTGTTTAGTTCGAATAAAGTTACCTTTGACTGCAGTGTCTTTATTTTAGCGCTGCGTGTAGCGCTATACCGCTACAATGTGTTTTTTATCGCTATTAATATACAGCACCACTGTCAATGCCTGACACCCGCCAGTGCGCGCTTTCTTTTAATTCTTCGATCCAAGGTAGGCTACCTATGGAGTAACCTTCAACCCAACGTCTTTTTTTCGGAGTTCAAAATGTTTTTGTTGCATGCAGAAATGTAATTTCGTTTTCTCTGCAGGAGTTCATCAATTTCATAAATGCAACACATTATAGTTTGTTTATACATAGCATAAAGGCAAAAAAACCTATTGTATGCAGTGTTATTTCATTTTAAATGTCAAACGGGTTTTGTGGCTCCCAGTGTTTTCTTTTCTGTGGGAAATGCGTCCATATTGGCTCTTTCAGTGGTAAATGTTGCCGACCCCTGGTCTAGCCCAAGAAACCTACCCTGCACCACTGAGCCCATACATTTCCGGTTGGCTCCCTCCAGCATGTGCGTCTGTGTGTCTGCGCGTGCGCCTGTATCTGAGCGTACACACTCACACACAGTGCTTCTTATTGTAATTTACAGCTTTCATTGTTACTTCTTGCAATAAACTGCTGCTGCGTAACAAATTTCATAATGAGAGAGAAAGATGTACAGAGAGGGCGAGACAGAACGCAAGAGAGAGAGGGAGAGAGAGAGAGCGCAAACAAGAGAGAGAGAGCAAAAGAGCGAAAAAGAGTGAGGGAGATGGACAGAGACCTGAAACAAGAGGTGAATTGGATATCTATGAATGGTTGGAGAAACTAGGAGAGGAAATGAAATAATCGGAAATTAGATGAGAAAGGAAGTGGGGGTTTGAGGGGGGGAAGAGAAAAAGAGAAGCTGAGAGGGGAGAGAGAGAAAGGCAAAGAGCCAAAGGGAGTGAAGAAGAAGAGAGGAACAACAATGGAGAAGTAGAAATAGTCAGAAATCTGGAAAAGGGGCAGGGAAAAAGATTGAGGAGAATGGAGAGCATCAGGAGACGAAAGCAAAAGCTGAGAGAGGTGGTATAGGGGTACAAAGAGGGCAGCGAAGAAATGTCAGGAACTCAGAAAGAGAAGAGGGAGAGGAAGGAAAGAGTGGAAGAGACCGTGGGGAGTAGCACAAAATAAGGAAGCAAAGGGGAAAGCATTCGAAGTGCAAGTGGAAAAGAGAAAGGACAAATATGTAGAGAGCATGGGTGAGGAAAGCAGAGAGAGAGAGAAAGAGAATGGATTGAAACAGTGAAAATGAAAGTCAACTAATATCATGCGAGTTTGAAAATACCTGTTAATTATACATCTGCCTCTACTAATACCCAACTATAAATGTGAAACATCCAGTAATTCAATTTACATTTTCACAGTTTGTGACTTACCCCACTGTTTGTATTTTGGAGTCGGAATTTGTCAGAATCTTGGACAATATTTCCACTCCAGAATCTCCCAGATTGTTTCCTTCCAACCTGAGTGCAAATGGACAAATTACACAAAGCAATTATGGATGGTTTATCGATTCGGGGCTTTCTGTGATCATTGCGAGAACATGACTTGTATCATCGATGAAAAATACGCTGCAGTAAATTAAAGTTAATTGACTTCATACCGATTGAAGGGACACCGAAAACTTGTGCTTTAAACATTCCTTGGCATTGTCCCATGCATGAGCCATCAGAAATATCCTCCGGAACTATCCTCTGTCTTGTGGGGGACCACTTCACATTTTTTATTGCTTTATAATATGGTTTTGTTTTAGGAATAGCACAGAACTTGATGAAATCCCGAAACACGTATTTTATATGCAGCATTATTGTGACATACGGGATGTGTTCACTAACCGTTCGATACTCCTGAAACTACTTCCCCTTTGTGTGCATGCATGTGGGTGTGCGTCCGTGTGTCCACAGGTGCACATGGGTGTGTCTGTGCATTATATGGATGTGTTTTCCCGTCCAGAAGACAGTAATGTGTGTCTATATTTTGTTAAAAGGTTCAATTTCTTGGCTTTCATATTTGGTAGAAGAGGAAACACACCCCTTTTTTCCAGAAGTGCAATCTGTTTCTGGTTGTTTGTCATAAAATTCATATTTATGGTAGTGCAATGCTTGTCATGTACAGGAACCCAATATTAGATGCTATGTTCAACAGAGATTTTGGTCCAAAGGATGATCCCAGGAATCAAAGGTTAAAAGTAGGAGGGGCATTTGATGGCAATAGGCCTGTACTCGTTGGAATTCAGGAGGATGAGGGGAGCATCTCATTTAAGTCTGTCGAATATTGAAAGGCCTGGATAGAATGGACGTGGAGGAGGTGTTTGCTACAGTGGGAGAGTGTTGGACCGACGGGCACAGCCACAGAATTCAAGGAGGAATTTCTTTAGCTGGAACGTGGTAAATCTGTAGAATTCGTTCCATTGACGGTCGAAAAGGCCAAGTCATTGGGTATATTTAACACGGGAAGCTGATAAGTTCTTGGTTACTAAGGGCATATTTAAGGGAAAAACCCGACCCATAATAAATCAGCCATGGTCAGATGGCAGACTCGCCCAATCCTGCTCCTCTGTCTTACAGGGTGACATTCAGATTAACCAATACCTGTTTAGTGAATGATTGCTTTCTGCGGACCAGAATTTGACATCCAGACAAAGAATCGCAGTGCCAATCTGTAACCTGTTGATTACTGAGTATTTTGATGCTCATACGTGCCTTGTCATAGTTGCTCATATACAAAATACCAAATACATGTACATAGTGTGCATGTATACATAGAGTCTGATATACATATATTGCAGTTATACGTATGCAAAATAAAACAGAAGTAACATTCAACACATATCTTGTCGCAAAGTCAGGTAAAAAAGAGTCACCTCAACACTTGGCACTTATTCAGGACAGGTTCCAGCTGGAGGAGCCCCTCGCATTGAACAGAGCAGTTCCGAAGGTCCAGTTCGTTGATGGACAGGCAGAGCCGAATGGCATGGGACAGGACAGCGTAGTCGATGGGCGTGAGTAACAATGCCTTCTCGGAGTCCGAGTCTCCGAATGCAAGTCTCGGCACAGAGCCCAGCGTGGTCTGAGCCAGCCCAGAATTCTGAGTCTCAAACAGGTAGTGCAGCGTGTTCAACAAGCTCCTTTTACCTTGTTCGCTCCACGTCAGCCCAATCCGCCTTTCCAATTTCTCCTTCAGCCAGTCAATCACTCGGCAGGCGGTTTCGCGAGAGCAAGGATCCAGAAACTCATCCAGTATTCGAGATGCCCCGGGGGAGGAGAGACCCACCACAAAGCGCAGGAAGATCTCAAAACGCCCATCGCTCTCGTTGTGGGCTTCAGTGAGCATTTTCAGGATATCCCCGGGCTCTGGAGTCAGGTATTGTGCGAGTGCAGCTACAAACTCTTGGATGGTGAGGTGCGGAAATGTGTACACAACTTTCTGATCAAAATCATCTCGCTCTACAAGTTCCACCAGGAACCCAGACAGGAACTGGGAAGGCTGCAGATCGTGCTTCATCAAATCTTCTTCCGTAAACACAATCTTCTTCTCGTGCAGTCCTGAGAAGGCCATCTGACCAACTCTTAACAATAAATCATTACATTTTTCAGTGTCGGCGACATGACTTTTCAGGATGTTGTAAATAAAATGGGAATACAGCTGGGTGATGGTCCTGGGAATTAACGTACGTTTCTCGTCTTGCATAAAGAAGGGACCCAAAACCTGACCGAGGATGCAGCAGTAAGAGGGGTTGTAGCTCATCGTGTACAGGATCTTGTTCTCTTCCATGTGTTTGAAAAACGCCGATGACACCTTCTCGTCCTTGTCAAAAAACTTGACGAAATAGTCTTTCCGTTCCTCACCAGAAAATCCAAGAATCTCAACCCAGAGGTTGATCTGCGCCTTTTCCAACAGATACAACGCTGTGGGGCGGGTGGTTAGTAACACTGAACATCCCGGGAGCAGTTTGCGCTGGATTAGACTGTAGACAATGTCAGATACTTCACCAAGGCTATCGGGATCGGGGCACATGTGTTGACGCTCCGTTCCTCTCCCGCTTTCATCAAAGTCGATGTTGTCCTTGAATTCATCAAATCCGTCGAATATAAAGAGCAGAACTGTAGGATTCTTCCAAATTTCATCTAGAATTTTCTCCAGGTAATCATATGAATGCAAAACCAGATGTTTCAAAGATACTTTTCCGTTAATGGTGTTCAGGTCGCGGAATTTGAAACTAAAAACAAACTGGAACTGTTGATACAGATATCCGGCGGCCCAGTCGTGAGTTATTTTCTGCACCAAGGTCGTTTTCCCAATCCCCGGAACTCCGCAGGCGGCCGCCGAGCACCCGGAATGAAATTCCTCCGCCTGCCCGTTTGACCTCTGCACCAGGCGGACCTCCCGAGTGAAAGAGCTTCGAAACAGCTCGCCGATGCGGATTTTCTCCAGATCTCTACGCAGATCCGATTCCCGGCATTCCTCGTGATCTTTGCCACGCGCCAGCAGCTCGTGCTCCACCAGCCTCCACTGGCGGATCGGGGAAATGATAGTCAGCTCCGTGTATCGGTCGCCCAGCTGCGAAAGCTTCACCTTTCCCTTCGTCAGGCTAGACTTCAATTCGAATATCTGGGTCAGCCTTAGGAGGGAATCTTTGTGTTGCTTTTGTACGCCTTTGGAAAAGAGTAAACAAAGTTTTACCACTTCAGCGGCTTGTAAACTGCAATATTAAGAATCCTTCCCTGTCGAAGAGAAGCGTGCTGCCAGTCATTTCTACTGAACTTGGATTAGAGGATAAAGTATAGATCAGCTCCGGAACAGGCCCTTCGGCCCACAATGCTGTCCAAAACTAACTAGTAACGAAATGGCGAACAAACCTAATCCCTTTCTGTCTACACAATACCCATATCCTTCCATTTATACCATAAGACCATAAGATGCAGGAACAGGTGTAGGCCATTCGGCCCTTGGAGTCTGCTTCGGCATTCCGTCATGGGCTGATCCAATTCTTCCAGTCATCCCCACTCCCCTGCTTTCACCCCATATCCTTGGATGCCCTGGCTAATCGTGAACCTGTCTATCTCTATCGGCTCATGGTGACAAATTCCACAGATTCACCACCCTCTGACTAAAGTAATGTCTCCACATCTCCTTCAGTCCTGCAGTCACGCCCTCTTGTCCTAGACTCCCTGACCATGGGAAATAACTTTGCCAAATCTAATCTGTTCAGGCCTTTTGACATTCGGAATGTATCAATGAGTATTCCCACCCCTTTCTCCTCAAGTCCAGGGAATACAGCCCAAGAGCTGCCAGACGTTCCTCATACGGTACACCCCCCCCCCCCAAACCCTGGAATCATTCTCGTGAATCTTCTGCGAACCCTCTCCAATGTCGGTATGGCCTTTCTAAAATAAACAGCTCAAAACTGCACACGATACTCCAAGAGTGGTCTCACGGGTGCCTTATAGAGCCTCCACATCACATCCCTGCTCTTATATCCTCCACCTCTAGAAACAAATGCCAACATTGCTTTTGCCTTCTTCACAACTGACTCAACCTGAAGGTTAACCTTCAGGGTATCCTGCACAGGAACTCCCAAGTCCCTCACATTCATCTTCCCATCTAAATATTCCACACATTTTCCTCACGCTCCTGTCCCTCTCTAAATATCCCTCAAGTCTTTCCTCACATTATAAATATGTATTCCAATCTAGATATCTGTTAAAAATCCTGAAAGTATCTGCTTCGAACACCCCGTCCACCTCTGCCCCCCCCCCCCAAGCCGAGTATTCCAGGCACCCCACCCCTCTCTGTACGTAACCCTCATGTCTCACCTGACTGACCCACTTTCACTTTCAATCCATTGCAACCCTGTAAGAAAGACACGGTCCAGCTATCTTCTGTAATCTTATAAACCTCTATGAGAGCTCCCCTCGGCTTCTGCCGCTCCAGGAAATACAGTCCAAGTTGATCCAACCTTTCCCTTCAGCTCCTTCGGCCCCCTGTCCAAAGCCCTGAAGTCCTTCATCCGTTGGGGTGATCATAACGGGACACCCCGCTCCTGCTGAGGCTTCACTGGAGTTTTATGAAGCTGAACCCATTGTATTTAGTGTTTAATGTTTAAGCCGCGTGTCTTCTTCACCACCTTATCGGGACGTGGCTTTCAGTTCCAGGGCATCAGATTCGCCCCCACCCCCCCCCTTTAAGAAACAGGGGTTGCTACACTCCACCACCGATGCTGCCCTCACAATGCACCTCACATCTGCCCGCCGCCTTAACAGTGCTAGGAATTCCTCTTGTCCTTATCTAGCTCCTCATCGCAGTCCCCATCCAACGCATCATCTTCCACAACCTAGGCCATCTCCGGTTGAATCCTACCACGCAACGTATTTTACCTCCCACCCCCTCTTTCGGCAGCGATCTCTCACTCCCTGAGATCCCCTTGTCCGTTTGTGTCTCCCTACTCCTCATCCCTACGGCACTTACCCCTGCAAGTGCTACAGCTGCCCGGCCACCTCCTCCCTCGCGTCCATTCAGGTTCCCGGGCAGTCCTCCCACGCGGCACTTCACCAGCGCATCAGCTGGGATCACCTATTCCATCCCGTACTCCCGATGCAGCCTCCTCTACTTTGCTGAGACCCGTCGTAAATTGGCGGACCGCTCCGCCCATCCTCCCTCCTCCTCTTCCTCCTCCCCCCTTTAGGCGGGACTTCCCAGTGGACTAACATTTTAATTCCCATTCCTGTTCCAACGTGACAATCCATGGCCTCATCTTGAGCAACGATGAGACACTCTCAGGGTGGAGGAGCAATACCTGATATCCCATCTGGGTAGCCTCCAACCTGTTGGGATGAACATCGATTTCTCCTTTCATAAACATTTTACCCCATCCCCCTTCCTCTATTCCCCACTCTGACGTTTTACCTCTTCTCACCTGCCTATTACTTCCCCCAGGGAAACCTCCTCCTTTCTTTTCAGACTTAGGCCGACCTCGTCTCCTGTCAGATTCTTTCTTCTCCAGCCCTTGACCTTTTGCATCCACGTGGCTTCACCCTTCTCCTTCCAGCTCGCCTCCTTCCCCTCCTCCCACCATCTTCCCTCTTCCTTCTCAGCCACGAGAAAGTGTCTCGACCTGAAACGTCAACAGCCTACTCATTTCCATGCGTCCCGACTGATCTGCTGAATCCCTCCAGCATTTTGCGTGTGTTGCTGATCGGAGAGATCGAATGCTTGCATTTACCCAATCAATACCCCTCGTCATTTTGTATACCTCTATCTCTTTGTCTTCCTCGATACCCCCTGTACTCTTTCAGGTTTATCTGCATCTTTCTTGCAGGTAGTTGACCAAAACTGCACACGATACTCCCAAGTCAGGCCCCTTCCACGTCTTATCCAACTTCGACATAACATCCCATCTCCTGTGCACAATATTTTGATTTATGAAGGCCAATGTGCCAAAAGCTTTCTTTACATCCCAATCTACCCGTGACGCTACTTTCAATAAATAATGGACATGTAGTCCAATCCCTTTGTTCCACAGCACTCCTCAGTGCCCTACCGTTCACTGTGTAAGACATTATCCCGGATGGACCTACCAAAGTGCCACAGCTCGAACACTTGCCTGCATTGAATTCCATCCGTCATTTTTCACTTCAGTTATTCCATCGGCTCCCGAACCCACTGACAGCCATGATACTCTTCCTCGCTGACCACTGCACCCCAATCTTGGCGTCCAATTTGCTGATCCAGTTGACTGCATCATCATCCAGGTCGTTGATATAGATGACAAACAACAACGGCCCCTGCACTGATTCCCTGCTGCACTCCACTAGTCCCAGACTCCAGTCGGACAGACAACCATCTACTAATATTCCCTGGCTTCTCCGACAGAGGAATGCCAAATCGAATTTACTTCCTCACCTTGAACGCTGAGCGACTGACCCTTCTCGACCAACCTCCCCTGTAGAACCTCATCACGTGTATTTCTCAAGTTCAGACAGGCAGCATCCGCCGTCTTGCCTTCATTCACTGTCCCGGTAACTTTCTCAGAAAACTTTACAATATTGGGCAGACGTCAGTCACCACGCCGACCATCCCGTATCTGCCCAAGTCTGTCCAAATACTCATACATCCAGTCCCTTAGAATACCTTCCAATAACTTCCCCACTGCCGAATGCAGGCTCGCCGGCCTGTAATTTCCTGGTTTGTTTTTCGAGCCTTTCTTCAGACAATGGAAAAATATTGGCCATCTCACACGTCGCAGAAGATTGACTATCTCTGCTAGGCCCCGGCAGTTTCTGCATTTGCCTTTCACGGGGCCATGGGGGAGATCTGTAAGGCACTTGGGACTTATCAACCCCAAATTTGCCTCAATGCAGGAAGCACCTCCCCTCCCCCATAAACTTTATAGAGCCTGTGAAGCTGATACTGCTTTCCCTCACTCCCCGTGACCCCGTGTCCACTTCCTCAGCCAATACAGATGCGAGAAAGTCATTCAAGATCTCCCCCATCGTTTTTGGCTCCACGCACAGTCACCAATGAAGCAACCAACTATAGGGCTATAGACAGCGACTAACGACAGGTGCCCCATTAAATTCCTACAGGAATATCGTGAGGATGGTGGGATCCATCTTTAACACGTACAGCTCCCTTCCTTTAAGCGCGTTGTGACTTCGACTATTTGTGTCCTGTGTCCTGTGTCGCCGTGAAATTTGTTACATGCTCCCTTCGGGTCATCCCAGGGTTGTATATGGCGATATATATGTGCTTTGATAATACATTTACTTTGAACGATGAAAGCTTACCTCATAGAGTGATCCAGTAACTCAGGATGGAATCTGGCCCTTTGGCCCCACTGCTCCTTGCTGACCAGCACATCCCGTCAGTCCCAGTTGTCTGCAAACAACTTATAACCCTCCAAGCCTCTCCCCTCCATATACCCAGGATGGTGGAAAACTCTGAGGCACTTATTTATAGTTACGGTGCCTGAGACTTTGCACAGTACTGTATAGTGTTTACAATAGGATGGTGGGTAGGAAACAGATACAAGAGCAACCCGCGTAACACAAAATGCTCGAATCGTGGTTTCCCTTCTGCCGTCATCAACGATGCCCTCACCCGCATCTCCTCCGTTTCCCGCACTTCGGCCCTCACCCCATCCTCCCGTCACCGCAACAGGGACCGTGTTCCCCTCGTCCTCACCTACTACCCCACCAGCCTCCGGATCCAGCGTATTATTCTCCGCAACTTCTGCCACCTTCAACAGGACCCCACCACTAAGGACATCTTTCCCTCTCTACCCCTCTCCGCTTTTCGCAGGGATCGTTCCCTCTGCGACTGCCTGGTCCACACGTCCCTCCCCACAGATCTCCCACCTGGTACTTAACCCTGCAAGCACAAGTGCTACACCTGTCCCTACACCTCCTCTCTTACCACCATTCAGGGCCCCAAACAGACTTCCAGGTGAGGCAACACTTCACTTGTGAGTCTGTTGGGGTTACCTATTGCATCCGGTGCTCCCGGGGCGGACTCCGCTACATCGGCGAGACCCGACGCAGATTGGGGGACCGCTTCGTCGAGCACCTCCGCTCCGTCCGCCACAACTGACAGGATTTCCCGGTTGCCACTCGCTTCAACTCTGCTTCACAGTCCCATTCAGATGTGTCCATACATGGCCTCCTCTACTGCCATGATGAGGCCAAACTCGGGTTGGAGGAGCAACTCCTCACATACCGTCTGTGTAGCCTCCAGCCCCTTGGTATGAACATTGAATTCTCCAACTTCTGGTAATTCCCTGCCCCTCCCTCTCCCCATCCCACCTTAACTCTGTCTCCTCTTCCAGCTGCCTATCATCTGTCTCATGATTCTGCCTTCTTCTCCTACCCATAGTGCTTTCCCCTTACATTCCTTCTTCACCTGTCCTGCCTATCCCCTCCCTGCTTCCCCTCCCCCACCCCTTGATCTTTCCTCTGATTGGTTTGTCACCCTCCCCCCCCCCCACCTTCTTTAGAGGGCCCCTTCCCCCCTCCCTCTTCAGTCCCGACGAAGGGTCTCGGCCCGAACCGCTGACTGCTCGTTTCCACGGATGCTGCCCGACCTGCTGAGTTCATCCAGCTTCTCTGTACACGTTGATTTGACCACAGCATCTGCAGTGTCCTTTGTGTTTCCAAAATGTTCGAGGAACTCAGTAGGCCAGCCAGCATCTATTGTCAGGACTGAACAGTCAACGCTTCGGTCTGAGACCTCGGAACCGGGAAGGCATGGCAGGGGTCGGGGGGTGGGGGGGGGGAAGACGCCAGTATAAGAAGATGGGAGGGGGGCGGGAGGGGGATCTGGACCAGCTGGAAGGTGTTAGGTGACGCCAGGTGGGTGGGAAAGGTAAAAAAAAAGCTGGAGAGAGAGGAGAGGAGAGTGGACCGTGGGCAACAGGGAGGGAGGAGTGGGCCCAGTGGGAGAAAAGAGACTCTTGGATAGGTACAGAGCTTAGAAACATAGAGGACTCTGCTCAGCAGTTTCCAGTGTAGTTTACCTGGGAGGCAAGAGATTGTGGGCCAAAAGGCCAGAAATGTGCTGCACATTTCTATGTTTCCAAGTGTTATTTGGTTACTGGAAAGACATAAATCTACTACAGTACTATACAAAAAGCTTAGGGACTCTAGCTACATATAAATCAAAGGTCTGTTGCACAGTCCTGTATCCAAATGCATGCTAAAATGTTGCAATTTTACTCGCCTCAGCCTCTTCCTCAGCATCTCTAGCCAGTCTTATCCACTTACCATGTAGTTTGCTGGGCAGTTTCGATACAACCTCTGTGACGAATGCGTGGCTTGGCAGAGAGGTACCTGTTGGATCCAAGCAGATCTGGTCAGCTCAGCAATGAATCGCATTAGCTCGGGAGGCCGCGTTAGAAGCCAGGAGAGCACGCAGCGGGGACATACCGTGTTCCTCAACTTCTTTCAGTATCCTGTCCAGCTTAGGTACTCCACGGCGCATGTTCACAAAGGAGTCCCACATGGCTCTTTGGGCCGCGGGACCCTTCGCCATCACCAGTCCCAGGAGTTGCTCAGAACTTTCTGCCTTCTGCTCCTTGTCCGCAAGTTCAGTGACCATCTGAAGGAAACACGATCAGAAACTGGGGAATGTAGACCCGGAACTCAAAGAAGATAGTCGATTGGAACGATCACAAGTGAAGGGTGCTGCACAAGTGTCTTGAGGCACATATATACAGTTCTGGTACCAAAGACTTTGTCACAGTTCTGTCATAATCTTTTCTATTGCATTGCATATGCTGATCAAAAAAAACAAATTTCATGACATATGTGAGTGACAATAAACCTGATTCTGATAAGGGTCTCCATCAGAGGGTGGAGAAAGGGGCATGGAGAGGGGAATCCTGGTTGTAAAAAGTGGAAGGGAGAGGGCAGGGTGCAGAAAGCACCTGAGTGACATTCTGTAATGATCAATAAACCAATTGTTTGGAATCAAATGACCTTGCCTGATGTCTCAGGGTTGGGTGTGTCTGCATTCGTGCCATACCCCCTCTGCCCCAGGCAATACTTCTCAGCCACTTCTCACACGCCCCTCCTGCAGCGCAGTGCTCAAGTCAAGTCAAGTTTATTGTCATTTTGACCATAAATTGCTGGGACAGTACACAGTAAAAATGAAGCAACGTTCCTCCAGGACCCTGGTGCTACATGAAACCACACAAAACGACACTAGACTGTGTGATACAGCACAAGGCTACACTGACTACGTAAAACAACATAAAAACTACACTAGACTGTGTGAGACAGCACAAGGCTACACTGACTACGTAAAACAACATAAAAACTACACTAGACTGTGTGAGACAGCAGAAGGCTACACTGACTACGTAAAACAACATAAAAACTGCACTAGACTGTGTGAGACAGCACAAGGCTACACTGACTACGTAAAACAACATAAAAACTGCACTAGACTGTGTGAGACTGCACAAGGCTACACTGACTACGTAAAACAACATAGAAACTACACTAGACTGTGTGAGACAGCACAAGGCTACACTGACTACATAAAACAACATAAAAACTGCACTAGACTGTGTGAGACAGCACAAGGCTACACTGACTACGTAAAACAACATAAAAACTACACTAGACTGTGTGAGACAGCACAAGGCTACACTGACTACGTAAAACAACATAAAAACTGCACTAGACTGTGTGAGACTGCACAAGGCTACACTGACTACGTAAAACAACATAGAAACTACACTAGACTGTGTGAGACAGCACAAGGCTACACTGACTACATAAAACAACATAAAAACTACACTAGACTGTGTGAGACAGCACAAGGCTACACTGACTACGTAAAACAACATAAAAACTACACTAGACTGTGTGAGACAGCAGAAGGCTACACTGACTACGTAAAACAACATAAAAACTGCACTAGACTGTGTGAGACAGCACAAGGCTACACTGACTACGTAAAACAACATAGAAACTACACTAGACTGTGTGATACAGCACAAGGCTACACTGACTACGTAAAACAACATAAAAACTACACTAGACTGTGTGAGACAGCACAAGGCTACACTGACTACGTAAAACAACATAAAAACTACACTAGACTGTGTGAGACAGCAGAAGGCTACACTGACTACGTAAAACAACATAAAAACTGCACTAGACTGTGTGAGACAGCACAAGGCTACACTGACTACGTAAAACAACATAAAAACTGCACTAGACTGTGTGAGACTGCACAAGGCTACACTGACTACGTAAAACAACATAGAAACTACACTAGACTGTGTGAGACAGCACAAGGCTACACTGACTACATAAAACAACATAAAAACTGCACTAGACTGTGTGAGACAGCACAAGGCTACACTGACTACGTAAAACAACATAAAAACTACACTAGACTGTGTGAGACAGCACAAGGCTACACTGACTACATAAAACAACATAAAAACTGCACTAGACTGTGTGAGACAGCACAAGGCTACACTGACTACGTAAAACAACATAAAAACTACACTAGACTGTGTGAGACAGCACAAGGCCACACTGACTACGTAAAACAACATAAAAACATATTGCACTGCTGCCAAAAAAAAACATATTTCATGACGTATGTGAGTGATGATAAACCGGATTCTGATAGGAGTCTCCATCAGGCTACTGTGCAACCACTCTGTGCAGTTTTGGGCTCCTTATTTAAGAAAGGATGTGCTGATGTTGGAGAGGGCTCAGGGAAGGTCCACCAGAATGAATCCAGGAATGAGAGGGTTAACATATGGGGAATCTTTGACCACTCTTGGGCAGTACTCCTTGGAGTTCAGAGGAATGAACTCTGATCTCATAGAAACATGTTGAATGTTGAAAGGCGTGGACAGAGTGGATGTGGCAAAGTTGTTTCCCATGGTGGGGGAGTCTAGCATGAGAGGACATGACTTGAGGATTGAAGGGCGCCCGTTCAGAACAGAGACACGGCGAGTTTTGTTTTTATCCAGAGGCTGGTGAATCTGTGGGATTCGTTACCACGGGCGGCAGTGGAGGCCAAGTCATTGGGTGTATTTAAGGCAGAGATTGATAGGTTTCTGAGTAGCCAGGGCATCAAAGGGTTATGGTGAGAAGGCGGGGGAATGGGACTAAATGGGAGAATGGATCAGCTCATGATGAAATGGCGGAGCAGACTCGATGGGCCGAATGGCCGACTTCTATGTCTTATGGTCTGTCAGAGTGTGGGGAACGGGGACAGGGAAAGAGGAATCACGGCTGAGAAAAGGGAAAGGGATAGGGCAGGGAACAAGAAACTCCGAAGAGATCTTCTGTAATGATCAATAAACTACTTGTTTGGAATCAAGTGACATTGTCTGATGTCTCAGGGCTGGGTCGGCCTGCATTCGCGCCAGACCTCTGCCCCAGGCGTTACTTCTCCGCCACTTCTGCAACACCCCTCCTGCGGCGTTCCACCTTCACCATTCCCAGCATCCTTAGCTCCTGCCACCTTTACAGAGCTTTATTTTACTTTGAAGGGATTTATTTCATCTAAGCTCGAGACCTCGTTTCAAATTCGCTTCCTTGTAAATTTGTGAGCCCAGTCTCCACGAGTTCCAGACCACCAGTAAGGAGTTCGTATGTTATATAGATGACCGCATGGGCTCC
>NW_026779585.1:314799-342299 GCF_030144855.1 Hypanus sabinus
AAGAGGGAGTGCCCAAGATATCGAAAAGAAGTCCGAGCTTATGCCCTCATGGAAGAAGAATAGGGGTGTCAGGGGTCCCAACCCTTGGGGACGAGATACAAGCAGGAACCCCTGGTAAATTTAAAATTAGGTCCTCAAGGGTCAGAAGTAACCTTCATGGTCGACTCAGGAGCTGAAAGAACTAGTATAATCCAAGCCCCTCCGGGAACCAAGATTGGGACCAAAACCATTGGGGTTTCCGGAATAGGAGGAAAAACTATGCAGGTCCCAATAATAGAAGATGTACAGATAAAATGCGACGACCGGGAAGGTATCCAGGATGTGTTATTACTTCCGTCAGCCGGATTCAACTTATTGGGAAGAGATTTGCAGGCACTGCTAGGGATCGGGACGGTGCCATATCAAGGTGAAATTCAGGTGAAACTGTTCGTAATGACTGAAAAGGATGATCAGGAAATAAAGGCCAGTGTCTGGTATCAAGAAGGTAATCGGGGCGGCCTGGACATCACCCCACTGAAAATCACCCTGTTGCCAAACAGCCGCCCGGTGAGAAGACGGCAATATCCCATTGCCATGGAAGGGAGGAGGGGATTACAACCTGTAATTGAGACATTAGTATCAGATGGACTCCTGGAAGAATGTATGTCACCCTTTAATACCCCCATCCTACCGGTCCGAAAGCCCGACGGCACATATCGAATGGTTCAACATCTGAGAGGCTTAAATGCGGTAGTCCAAACACGATACCCGGTAGTGCCTAACCCCTATACATTAATGAGCAAAATACCTCCTGAACATGAATGGTTCAGTGTGATAGATCTAAAAGATGCCTTTTGGAGTTGCCCGTTGGAGGAAGGTAGCCGAGATATGTTCGCATTTGAATGGGAAAATCCATTCACTGGGCGGAAGAAGCAACTCCGGTGGACCGTCTTGCCCCAAGGGTTCACGGAGTCCCCAAACCTATTCGAACAGGTACTGGAGCAAGTATTGGCTGGATTCCATTGTACCGAAAAGAACCAACTATTACAGTATGTCGATGACCTACTACTATCGGGACCAGCAGAGGAGGTAGTGCGAGACGATACTATAAGACTCCTGAATTACCTAGGAGAAAAAGGATTGCGGGTGTCCAAGAAGAAACTGCAATTTGTCGAGAAGGAAATAACATATCTCGGACACAGAGTCAGTAAAGGGCACCGCCAAATAACCCCAGAAAGAATAGCGGGAATAACTAAAATACCGCTTCCCAGGACAAAGAAGGAAATAAGACAATTTCTGGGCTTAGTGGGCTATTGCCGGATTTGGATAGAGAATTATACCCCCTTGGTAAAGTTTATGTACGACAAATTGGCAAAGGAAGACCGGGGAATAATCAGCTGGACCGAAGAAGAAGAACAGAAGTTCAGGAAAATAAAAGGGCAACTAATTCGGGCCCCGGTATTAACACTGCCAGCACTGGAAAAGCCCTTTCAGCTGTATGCAACAAACAATGAAGGAACTGCGTTAGGAGTACTAACCCAAGAAAAAGGAGGAAAGCGGCAACCTGTGGCCTTTTTATCAAAAATGTTAGACCCGGTATCCCGGGGATGGCCGACGTGCATACAAGCCGTAGCTGCAGCAGCCGTACTAGTAGAAGAAGCACGGAAATTAACCTTTGGGGGAAGAATGACGGTGTATACCCAGCACTCCGTTAGCACCCTCTTAGCCCAAAAAGCTCAGCGGTGGTTGACGGACTCTCGCATACTGAAATACGAAACCATTCTGATGGTCGGGGATGATGTAAGCTTTGAAAGGAACAATAGTTGTAACCCGGCACAGTTCTTATACATGGAATCAACAGGGGAGCCCGACAAACATCAGAAGGCGAGTGGAAGACCCCCGACGGACGGCAAGTACTGAATAAGGAAGTAACTCGTCATATACTGCAACAACTACACCAACAAAGCCATTGGGGAGTGCAAGCTATGTGCGACACTATCCTAAGGGACTATGTTTGTAAAGGGATATTCACACTAGCTCAACAGGAGGTGTGGGGCTGTTACACCTGCCAAAAGGTAAACAAGAAAATGATGCGTGCCACCCATAAGGAGGGACAAACACTAGCCGACCGACCGTCCCATCGGATCCAAATAGACTTTACGGAACTACCACAAGTTCAGAGATGGAAGTACCTGTTAGTAATTGTGGATCACTTCACTCGGTGGGTGGAAGCATTCCCAACCACTAAAGCGGACGCCCCTACAGTGGCACGGATCCTATTAGAAAATATAGTTCCAAGATATGGAATAATGGGGTCTATTGATTCAGATAGGGGAACACACTTTGCCTCAAAAACACACCAGCTAATCTGTGACGCCTTAGGAATCCAGTGGAAGCTGCACACCCCCTGGCACCCTCAGAGCTCAGGAAGAGTTGAGAGGATGAACAGTACTTTGAAGACGCAATTGACAAAACTAATGATGGAAACCAAGCTACCCTGGACCAAGTGTCTACCCCTGGCCCTACTAAGAATCCGCACGGCTCCTCGAAAAGATATAGGAGTATCCCCTTATGAAATGTTGTTTGGCCTTCCATATTGGAACAAGGTGGAGGGCTATCCTTCCCTGCAAGGGGGAGATGTCTTTGTAAGGGACTATTTACAGGCACTATCTCGTTCTTTTGCAGAATTGCGCAGGAAGGGGTTACTCGCACAAACCCCACCTCTGGACTTCGCACTCCACCGAACTCAGCCCGGTGACTGGGTCCTGATTAAGACTTGGAAGCCAGAGAAGTTACAGCCGCAGTGGGAAGGCCCATTCCAGGTGCTACTGACCACCGAAGCCGCAGTAAGGACAAAAGAAAAAGGGTGGACCCACGCCACGAGAATCAAGGGACCCGTAAAGCCCGAAGAAGGTGCAGAATGGACTTGCGTCCAGGGAGAAGACCCGATGGTGCTAAAGCTCAAAAGACGGACAGAATGAACTTTGGGACTGTAATGTATATACTGCTATTGTTGAGAAGCGCTGAAGGGGGATGTGATAAGTGCAGGACGACGGTAAGGGTGGGCATGACGGTTTTTCCAGGGTCCTTTGTATCACACTCGCATGTAAACGAGAAATGTTATGACTACAACAAAAAGGAGGAGTATGTGGAAAGTTTAATCTAACCAACTGCTGCTTAAAGATAGATGACAACGGAAAGGTGGTTCAAAAAATATCAGATAAAATAAGGAAACTGGCCCACGTGCCGGTACAGACCTGGAAGCCGCTGGGGTATTGGGACTGGCTGGACGGATGGTTGACAGGAGGCTGGTGGCGAACCGCTTTAGGGGTTATAGGAGGGGGATTGATGGTCCTCCTTCTGCTACCATGTCTGATCCCCTGCTTGCGGGAGCTAGTAGCTCGGGTGGCAAGACAAGTCATGCAACCAGGGGCCCCAGCTGATCCTGTTCAGGTACTCCTACAAAGGGAAATAGAGCTAGAGGAAGAAGCCTATGTAAACCCGTGGCAAAAGCCCAACTGATAGCACATTCTAAAAAGAAAAAGGGTGGATTGAGAGAAATGATACTTAAGGAGTCCATTTAGAATGTGCTGACACAGAAAGAACGTGCAAAGCAACTTGCAGGGCAACGTATAAACCAATTTGCAAAATCAGGATGAAACAATAGCTTGCTGATTAAAGAAGCGATACGGGTAACGGGAAGACATGCTTAACGGTTGAACAATAACGGTGTTAATGCGCTGAGGCTGATAAGTGGGCCAAAGGGGTAATCACATTTGTAATTTTGTAATGAGATTAAAGAAGAATGTAGGGTATAAAAAACTGTGCAAAGTGTAATTCGGCACTCAATCTAGCAGGAGCTGGTTGGGTCCGACTCTGCAGACTCGAAAAATAAAGTTTACCGTTCTGCAAATTGCTGAGACTCAGTGTGTTTCTGACATGCTCTATCTACTGTTTCAGTCTCCTGACACAGATCACAAAAAGCTGTCGCATGTTTACTTATGATGGCCAGAGTACCATCAAGGTGGCTGTGCCCAATTCTCAGTCTATTTATAACTACCTGCTCCTTCCGCTTTACTCCCCTACTCCTTCCCATATCTACTCTGTTCTGAATTGAATGTAAATCTCTTCCTTTTATTGTTCTATCCCAATGCTGCTCCCACTGTTGATTTATCTGTAAAGGGGGTTTCTTCTTTTTTCTTTGGTACTGTTGGGAAAGGGTTTCTTTGTTTCGTGAAAAGCAGGAATGTTTCTTTGTTGCGAGAGAGTGTTGGAAGCTTGTTTGTTAAAATTTACTGATAACGAGAATGGTATTCCTTTGTAAACCAAATAGGGATTAATGTTGTTCTTTCTTCTGAGTCTGTTAGCTTTTGTTGACGGGCTTTTGGGCAGATCGGCGCGAGGGGGTGAGAGAGAGAGGACGCAATGCTGTAAGCTGGGCGAGGAACGGACACCAAGCGGGGGTCCGAAGCCGGGAGGTACTCCGAGGAGGGGGGATGAAGCTAGATGTGCTTGGTTGACCACTCGGAGGGTCCTGAGCTGCGAGTCGAGGAGTTCGGAGGGGATCGAATGGTGGCCAGAAGACTTCAGTAATTGAGCTCCAACGGCTGTGCACGAAGTGGTTTGAACTTTGATAAGTTTGGCGCCTTTTCTTTATTTTTTCTCTTCATATATACTGTATCGTTATTAATCACTTAGCTATAGTAACCTTTATAAATTGTACTCATTTAATCGCATATGGTGTACTGTCTGTTTTTGGGCGAGGCAGGGACATCACACAGCATCCACACCAGCTGATTACCCCGTTTGGCGGGGCCGAAGGCTGCTCCCCCTAGACGAGAATAAACTGAGCGAGCCTGAGGCGACCCAGGGGGTTACATATCCTTCTCCACACTATGTTCTTCCCCTCTGATTTTGATAGTTTAATATTGACCTCGACAGATCCTTTTTTGACTGCTGCTTTTTGCCAGCTTATCTGCTGTCTCATTTCCCATAATACCCGAACGTGCTGGAACCCACATGAATGTGGTATTTTTGCCTTGTCTTGAAGTTGCAAACAGGATTTCATAAAGCGGATCCTGGTGTCCTGTAGCTGTACCCGCCTTAATGCTTGCAAGGGCCGATACAGAATCGCCACATATCACAAAATTACTACAGTCAACCTGCTCACTCCATTCTAGTGCTAACAATATGGGAAACATTTCAACTGCATAAACACTCAAGCAATCCAGCGTTCTCTTGCTAATTTCCACTTGATAACACAGCACAACAATTGCAGACCCTGTTGCACCCATTTCTGGATCCTTTGAGCCCTCCGTAAAAATCTGTACGTCTTTATATTTACATTCCCTATACCTATAATATTCACTGAGTATATCAGCCGTTTTATTACTGCATTTAATCTTAAGCAATTCCAAATCTACAGAGGGATTTTCTGATACCCAGAAAGGTCTGACAGGCCCACCACACTTGGACAAAACTCTTTGTCATATGCACCCATATCTTTTGCTGTTTGCTCTCCTGCCCGGACAAACCTTTCTTTTTGTGTCCTTTCCTTCTCCGAGCATGTCTGCAACAGCCTTTTTGTCGGATGGCTATCAACATGCCCCCTTAAATTAATCCAGTAATTGGCCTCCAGCTGTTTATGTCGCAGCCCCAATGGCATTTCGTTTGCTTCAACTAGGGGTGCACACACTGGGGAAGTTCTAACCGCTCCCAAGCACACCCTTAGAGCCCGAGCTTGCACGATATCCAGTTCTGCTAATGCAGATTTTGCTGCTGACCCGTATACAATACTTCCATAATTTATTCTTGATCTAATTAATGCTACATAAATATACTTCAGTCATGCAAAATCAACACCGCATTCCAAACCAGCAAGGCCCCTCATGACATTTATCACATTTTTACATCAAACAACTACATATCTAACATGTTCTCTCCGATGTTAATCTGAAGTCAAAGTGTACTCCCAAAAACCGAAAACTTTTAACTCTGTCCAGGTTACTTCCATACAGAGTCAGATTAAGTCCCCTGAGCTTTTTCCTTGTAAAGAACATGGCTTTTTGTCTTCTCCACTGAAAATTTAACACCCCACTTTGTCCCCCACTCTTCAACTCGATTAATTCCATCTTGCATTTTCATAACTATATGTTCAATATTGCTCCCTCTTTTCCACAAAGCCCCATCATCTGCAAACAAAGCATCCGTTGGTATATTTACAAATATATCATTTATCAAAATGGAGAATAAATTTGGACTCACTACACTCCCCTGAGGCGTCCCATTTTCTACAACATACTGGCTCGATAGCTCTGATCCTATCTTCACCAGAATAGTTCTCCCATTTAAAAAGTCCTTAACCCAATTGAACATTGCCCCCCCCCCCGATTCCCATTAAATGCAGCTTGATTAGGAGCCCCTCCTTCCATAACATATCAAGAGCTTTCTCAACATCAAAAGAAACTGCAACCACTGTCTCTTTAATTACTTGTGCTTTTCTTATTTCATCCTCTAGACACACCTCTGGATCCACAGTATTCCTTCCTTTCCTGAACCCGCTTTGATACGTAGCCACCACACTTGAGGAATTCAATCTTCCTCAATGCTTAGGTTGGCTGGAGTTGCCACGTCTACAGGCTTCTTGGCCTTTGGGCTGCACATTTCGCTCAAGACCTTGCCAGACACACTGGTAGATGGCGAAGGGCCAGATTCTCAACCAGTCCAAAATCCACGCTACCAAAATGTCGATCACACGCTGCAACTGTAGCAGAGCGACATTTGAAGAAATATCTGGAGATGTCGCACTCCGTCTCGTTGTTGGCCGGTGCACGCTTCTTCCGGGAGGGAATTATTTCTTTCAGGGAATTAATTAGTCCCAGAACTGGCCCAGCAGGCAGTTCTAAGTTTGGCCAACAACACCTGATGCTCTTTGTCACGAGAAGAAGGAAATTTTCCTTGGAACTGTACTGACCACAAAACCGGAGATCTGGATCAAACCGGGATCACTGCAGCTGTCCGGCAAATCTTCCATCGACTTCTAATTTCCTCCAAACAAAGACATAACATCACTTGACAGAACCATTGTGACAGAGTGGGAGCCGACGTATCTTTCCACTTCAACAGAATGGCCCTCCTATCTATCATGTTGGTCTGACAAAGAAATACCGTGGGCATTTTGAGGAATTATTCCAAAAAGCACAGTTAATTTGTTAGGTTGTAAATTAATTTTAAGTGCATTAGAAATTGTAGAAAAAACGGACTTCCAAAACTGTTCCAGTATAGAACAAGACCAAAACATATGTTTCAGTGTAGCAGTCTCAGTTTTATATCTATTACAATAACTATCAACATTAGGAAAGATTTTAGACAATCTCTCTTTCATCAAATAGTAACAATGTACAATTTTAAATTGAATCAGTGGATGACTAGCACAAATCGAAGGAGAGTTAACCAACTTCAGAATCCGTGTCCAGTCCTCCATCATAAACATCAAATTAAGTTCCTTTTCCCAAACTTGTTTAATCTTAAATAAATGACGCTTATCCCATTGTAATAGTAAATTATAAATTCTTCCAATGGAACCCTTTATCAAAGGGTTCATACTCGTAATAGTGTCTAACAGGTCGGCATACAACATGTAAGGAAAATTACTTAAATATTTTTGTAAGAAATGTCTAACTTGAAGGTATTGTAAAAGGTGTGAGTATAAAAGAGAATATTTATCAACTAATTGCTCAAAAGACATCAGTCTATCTTCTTTAAATAGATCCAAAAATATTAATACCTTTATTTTTCCAACGTAAAAAAATTGGATCTCTCAAAGAAGGCTTAAAAATAATTTTGATGAATTAAACTACAAAGTTTGAATTTTTTAAGATTAAAAAAATTACGGAACTGGAGCCAAATTTGTAAAGGATACTTAATCGCAGGGTATTAATTTAAATTAGCAACTTCAGCTAATTTTATAGGTAAAGCAGCTCCCAATAACGAGGTTAAATAAACCAGTTTCACAGCTTTCAATTCCAAATCTACCCAAATTGGCCTCTCGCTCTTATCAACCCAGTGTAACCAAGAGGACATATATCGCAGATCAACAGCCCAGTAATACATTCTTAAATTAAGCAAAGCAAGACCTCCACCCTTTTTCAATTTTTTTGTAATTGACATTTACTCCAAATAAAAGATGAGATAATAGATAAGCAGGGATATTCTGAAACAAGTATAAAAATTTTGGTAAAATCAATGTTTTGTCTATATAGATGCGGCCAGCAAGTGAAGATGTAAGTCCAACTTATGTTTGAACCTGTCTTCGATTTTGAGAAAAGATGGGGTTCATTTGCTCGTTGCTACCATTTGAGTTAATTGAGAAGATTTCCTCCGTGATCTAATTGTAGATTTTGTTTTTTTTATTTGCTGGCGGTCTGATGTTTATCTTCAGAAGCTTTTTGTATGACGCGTGGCTCCGCGGTTGAACACCTCACGTATTTTTTTCTCTCACTTTTCTTTGCTTTAGTGGGCTTTTTTTTTTCTTTTTTTTTGCGTCACCGTATTTTTCAATCTTTAAAACATTTTTTTTTCCCCCTTCGGGACATTGTAAGTGTCACCTACTTTGACGTACATTTGTCATTTTGGATAATAATACTAATAAAAAGATTTGAAAGGAAAGAAAGCTTCTGGCTGCGATGTTACAGACTCAGCCAGCCCTTATCCACGACTGACAGTATTTACAGTACCGCGTCACCGACAATTGCGACTGAACCAGAACAGCCGCCATTTATAAATATTTTGCACTTGCCTGGGGTCGCTTGCGATTCGCTCAGATCCTGATTCCCACTGGAATCTTCGCTCAGATCCTGATTCCCACTGGAATCTTCGCTCAGATCCTGATTCCCACTGGAATCTGCCTCCATGGTGATCACCGCTTCCATGGCCGTCCCTGTGGAATCGTGAAAGGTGAGGGGTTGACCGTAGTTTCAGGGCTATTTGAGTTTAAACTGAACTTAGAATCGAAAACCAGGTCTTTTTCACACTGCTCTACCTATCTTGTGTGGGGGGGTGAATATACATCTCTAGCAAAGGCGGGGCAAAGTGCACCTTCCCTCCGCTAGGTCTGCAGGTCACCCCCCCGGCCAATGTGTAGCATCCGTGTGCAAGCTCCCCACCTCACCCCCTCGAATAGGGTCACGTGAAGCCACTGGAGCAGGTGCTACTGGGTCGAGTGAGTTGCAAATCACATGTCCTGGGTATGCAACCTCTGAAGCCAGGCAGACAATGTCTGAAGGGCATTGATAATGGAATGGGGTCACCAGTCTTGCAAGCACAATGCCAAACCACTTCTGCAGGGAAAAAAGAAAACGCCAAGACTAATCTTGATCACCAGATGACGGTGTGCATAATGGTGAAGAACTTATCTCGCTTTCTGCTGCCGTGCGTCTCTGTATTTCTCTGCCATTCTGTCTGCCTTTAATTCAATTCTGGTTCCCGTTCCCGCTCCAACATGTACATCAACGGCCTCGTCCTGGGCCAGGCTGAGGCTACCCTCAGTTTGGAGGAACAAAATCTTATGTTCCGTCTGGCTGGGCTCCAACCTGATGGCACGAATTTTAATCTCTCCTTCTGAAAGGAAAGAATTCCCTCCGGTCCCCCTACCCCTATTCCCTCCCATCCCTATCGTCTTCTATTCCCCACTCTGTCCCCTTATCGTTTCTCGCCTGCCCCGGTACACCACCTACTTCCCTTTCAGCTTTGGCCCACTCTCCAGTTGTCAGATTCCTTCCTTTCCCGGCTCTTCACCTTCCCAACCCGCCTGGCTTCACCTATCGCCTCCGAGCTGTCCTCTTTCGCCTCCCACCGCCTTTTCATTCTGCCGTCTTCCGTCCCAGTCCTGAAGGAAGGTCCCAGCCTGAAACGTCGACAGTTTGTTTATTTCCATCGATGCCGCCTGACCTGCTGAGTTCCTCCAGCTCTTTCTCAGTGTTGATATATGATCAATTCTACCTCATTATTTTCTGCATTAGGTAAGAGATTAATGTCTATTAATACAGCAGTATAAATATATATACTTGATTAACGAGTGCAAAGAGAGAGCCAAAGACATGAGATAGTGCCTGTTCAGGCCTCCAAGATCCACTGATCGGCTGCCAGCTCCTGCGTCACTACTCTGCCTCTCTCCTTTTTAAAAACACATCTTCCTGCTCCACGCCCACTGAGCCTCGGGAGGATCTATTATTCCTCCGGCTGGCTGTTTTGAATTCTGTTCCTGCTGATCTCCTGGGAGAGTAGCAGCACCTGCCACGTGGTCAGTGACATCACAGGGCCAGCGCCAACACTGCACTTCCTCCGCCTCGCCACTCCTAGCGACGGACATCCTCCTTTTCCTCAAAGGTAACTCTAACCCTAACACTCCCCCGCTGCAACTCCCTCTCTGCCTCCCTTCTTCCCTCGCTCCGCCTCTCGCCTGTACTAACATATTTTTTCTTCAGAAGTACCTGTAACTCTGACACTTCCTCTCCCGTCTCACTCACTACCTCACCCTCACTAACCCCTGTTGCTCCCTCCCCACTCTCTCCCTACCTATGCCCCTCCCCTTCTCTCTCCCTCTCCATCCACATACCGCTCCCCTTCTCTCCACACCCCCTCCGATCCTCTTCCTCCAGCCTATACTAACGCTGTATTCCTCAAAGTTCCCTAACTCTTACAGTACTCTCCCCATCTCACTCACCCCTTCCCTATCAGTAACCCCCGTTGCTCCCTCCACATTCCCGCACTGCCTCACCCCTCACTCTCCATCCTCCCTCCACACTGCCCCAATCCCCTCTCTCCACTGCCCCATCCTCTTCCCTCTCCCTCCCTCTCCAGCTAGCCTCGCTATCCCTCCTCCTCCACTCACGCTCCCTTCCCTCTATTAAGCATTACGCTGAGCGTTTCCTAGATTTGAACGAGGGTGGTTAACTGGAAATGTCAATCCTTTCGATGGTCCGCTGCTGAGCAATTCTCTCATTCTTATCAACAACGCTGAATGCAATTGGAAGATTGAGTCTCGGCCCCTGGCCTCACTTCCTCTCCCTCTGTCCCTCCCTCCTTCTCTCCCTCCCAACCTCTCTCACTCCCTCCCCCCATCCTCTCCCTCTCTCCCTCCCTCCTTCTCTCCCTCCCAACCGCTCTCACTCCCTCTCTCCCTCCCAACCTCTCTCCCTCCCTCCTATTTCCCTCTCTCCCTTCCAACCTCTCACTCCCTCCCTCCTATCCTCTCCGTCTCTCCCTCCCTCCTTCTCTCCCTCCCAACTGCTCTCACTCCCTCCTCCTATCCTCTCCCTCTCTCCCTCCCTCCTTCTCTCCCCTTCTAGCCTGTACTATTGTTTTCTTCGAAGTACCTCTAACTCTGAATCTTCCTCGTCCCGTCTCACTGACCCTTTCATCTCACTAACCCCGTTGCTCCCTCCCCACTCTCTCCCTCCTCTTCCCCTCTCCCCTGCTCCCCCTGCCCCTTCCCCTTCCTCTCCACCCCCCCAGATACTCTTCCCTCTCGCTCTTTCCCTCTCAAGCCTAAACTGACATTATTTTCTTCAAAAGTACCTCTAACGCTGACAATTCTTCTCCCCATCTCACTCTACCACTCCCTCTCACTAATCCATGTTGCTCCTTACTCCCTCACTACCTCTCCCCTCTCTCCATTCTCCCTGCACCACTCCCCTTCCTCTCCACCGCCACATTCTCTTCCCTGTACCTCCCCCTCCCTGTCCAGCTCCCCTCCCTATCACAACCCCCTCCCGCCCCCCTCCCCCTAATTAAGCAATATGCCCTGCATTTCCTAGCTCTGATCAAGAGCGGTGAACTAGAAGCGTCAATTCTTTCGATGAAGGGGAGCGACTGTGCAGTTACATCTTCCCTTCTCGAATCGCTCTTATCAATTATGCTGAATGCTGTTGGAGGATTGAGTATCGGCCCGAAACGGCGACTGTTTACTCTTTTCCATCGAAGCTGCCTGGCCTAGTGAGCCCCTACATTGCTCCCTCCCCACTTCCTCACTGCTTCACACCTCCCTCTCCATTTTCCCTCCACCCTGCTCCACTCCCTTTGCTCTCCACCGCCCCAAGGCATTGGTGAGGCCAAATTTGGAGTATTCTGTACAGTTCTGGTCACCGAATTATAGGAAAGTGAGAGTACAGAGAAGATTTAGTAGAATGTTACCTGGGTTTCAGCACCTAAGTTACAGAGAAAGGTTGAACAAGTTAGGTCTTTATTCTTTGTACAGAGGAGATTTACTAGAATGTTACCTGGGTTTCAGCACCTGAGTTACAAGGAAAGGTTGAACAAGTTAGGTCTTTATTCTTTGTACAGAGGAGATTTACTAGAATGTTACCTGGGTTTCAGCACCTAAGTTACAGGGAAAGGTTGAACAAGTTAGGTCTTTATTCTTTGTACAGAGGAGATTTACTAGAATGTTACCTGGGTTTCAGCACCTAAGTTACAGAGAAAGGTTGAACAAGTTAGGTCATTATTCTTTGGAGCTTAGAAGGTTGAGGGGGGACTTGATAGAGGTATTTAAAATTATGAGGGGGATAGATGGAGTTGACATGGATAGGCTTTTTCCATTGAGAGTAGGGGAGATTCAAACAAGAGGACATGAGTTGAGAGTTAGGGGGCAAAAGTTTAGGGGTAACACGAGGGGGAATTTCTTTACTCAGAGAGTGGTAGCTGTGTGGAATGAGCTTCCAGTAGAAGTGGTAGAGGCAGGTTCGATACGGTCATTTAAAGTAAAATTGGATAGGTATATGGACAGGAAAGGAATGGAAGGTTATGGGCTGAGTGCAGGTCTGTGGGACTAGGTGAGAGTAAGCGTTCGCCATGGACTAGAAGGGCCGAGATGGCCTGTTTCCGTGCTGTCATTGTTATATGGTTATACTGCTGTATTTAAACCAACCCTCTGTGGAAAATGTTTGTTTGTATGTTCCCTATCTATAACCCCTCAGGATTTTGTATATATCTGTCAAATATCATCTCAATCTTCTACATTCTGAAGAATGCAGGGATAACCTATCCAATCTTCCTTTAGAACGCTGATCCTCCAGACCTGGCTCTTGTAAATGTTCTCTCTGCTCTTTCAAATTTGTTTATCTCTTTCATGGAGGTAGCTGACCAAAACTGCACACAGTATTCCATATTTGGCTTCACCAATGCCTTGTTCAACTTCAACAGCACATCCCACCTTCTACACTCACCAATGCGCCAAAAGCTTTCACTACGACACTCTGCCTATGATGCCACTTCCCAAGGATTATGAGCCTGTATCCCCAGATCCCTTTGTGCTACATCATTACTAACTGTTCTAACGATCACTCTGTGAGACCTTGGCTGGCTGGTCCGATCGAAGTGCGGAACCTTGCACTTGTCTGCATTAAATGCCATCTGCCATTTCTTCAGCCCGTACTTCCAGCTTTCGCAGATCCCTTGGCAAGCGTTCCTCGCCGGCCCCAACACCCCCAAACTTGGTGTCACTCGCAGACTTGCTTATCCATTGAAACACATTGTCATCCAGCAACGATCCCTGCAGCACTTCACTTGTAGCAGGGCTCCAGCCAGACAGGCAACCTTCTGCGGCCAATCTCAGACTTTCCCCATAAATCCATTATCATATCCAACTTTCTACCTCATCCTGAAACACCTTGACCAACTTCCCATGCGGGACTTTGACAAATACCTTACTAAAGCCAATGGAGACAACATCCACTGGCTTGCCTTCATCCGTATTTCGACAGATTCTGACCTGAAATTCTGCTGCAAATAATTGGAAAAATAATGATAAATGAGCTTCAGAGCCCATTGCTGAAGGTCTTCTTTGTTGTTTTTTGTCCTTTGGTTCATTAGGCTCATATTAAATATTCCTCCCCCTTCCCTATTTCTTGATCCCTTTTATCGAATTCAGAGACTACAAGCAACTTGTAGGTTTGATTCCCTCTTTTCAGCATTGCGATCCCACTATTCAGGACATTTACAAAGACAGGTGCGTAAAAAGGACCCGTAGGAATATTGGGGACCCGAGTCACCCCAACTACAAACTTTTCCAGCTACCACCATCCGGGAAACGGTACCGCAGCATAAAAGCCAGGACCAACAGGCTCCGGGACAGCTTCTTCCACCAGGCCATCAGACTGATTAATTCACGCTGACACAATTTCTTTTCTAAGCTATACTGACTGTTCTGTTGCATATTTTACTACTTATTACAAATTACTATAAATTCCACATTTCACATTGACAGAGACGAAACATAAAAGTTTTTACTCATCATGTATGTGCAGGATGAAAGAAATAGCCAATTCAATTAAATTCAATTCTGTACAAGATTTGACACACAATATAATATTTAATTTCTCTTGGATGTCTTTGCAACATTATTTCAGGAATTCAAAGTTCAAATTTCAACACATCAACATTCGCAATCCTGATAAAACGCAGATAAAACATCTCAGTGGCATGTCTAGTATTGGTCTTTGCAGAATTTAATGCAATTGCATAGAAATGTGCCTAGCTTGTTACTCAAACTTCAAGACAACAGCTCACCCTCATCTGAAGAACAGTATAGAATACTATTCCTACTTCAGAAAACTTATTAAGAAGCAATAGGGAGTGTTTTCAAAAATATCAGAAGTACAAATATCTGAATGGGTCAGTTTATCTTACAATGAATGATTATGAGACATAGGAGCAGAATTATTATTCCAATATGCCCAACCAGTCTGCTCCACTATGTTGTCATGTCTGATCCATTCCCTTTCAACCCCTATCTTTTGACTTATCTCCGTAAGCATTCACACCTTCACTTATGTGGAATCTGTCAGCATCCGCCTTCAATACACTCAACACCTGGCCTCCGCAGCGGCCGGTGGAATTACATTCCACAAAGTCACACTGTCTGGCTGAAGACATTCCTCCGTTCAAAAAGGGAGTTCGGCTTCAACTGAGACTCTGCCCTACTGAGGATTTTCAACGTCCAAGGGGGTTCGATGGGATACCCCCCACCACTCCCCCCCACCCCCACCCATTCTTCCAAATTCCAGATCTCTCTTCATACAATAAGCCTTTCATTCATGGAGTTATTCTCGTGAACCTCCTCTGAACCCTTTCCAATGTCAGAAAACCCTTCCTTAACTAAGGGGACCAAGCAGCTCGTAATACTCTAAGCACAGCCTCAGCAGTGTGTTAAAATCAGAATCAGGTTGGTTATCATCGGCATGTGACGTGAGATTTATTACAGTTCAATGCGTAATATAGAAGAGGAAAAAGATAAAAATTATAATACTAATATTCAAATAAATCAATTACAGTATGTGTATATTGAATAGATGAAAAGCGTGTGAAAAATGGAGATGCTGCATATTCAATAAAAGTGAGGTAGTGTCCAAGGGTTCGATGTCTATTTAGGAATCGGATGGCAGAGAGGAAGAAGCTGTTCCTGTATCGCTGAGTCGCTGTGTTTCTTTCTGCCTTCTGGCTGGATAGACTTTGCCGTTACCAAATCAAGATGTCGATGGGGTAACTTCTACCCATTGGAATGTAAAAGAACGAAAGACAACTTAACTGCAGCTCTATGATTTTGAAAGCCTAGTTTGGATGAAGATCAAAACGACCCCTCGATTTGGAAAAGATGCATATATATGATTTGTGTTACTGTTCATGGTGCACGTTGGGCAGTTTATTTTCTCATGGAAAAGATATTCTACTGGAATGTGGGAGCGTAAAATGGGAACATACGTGCTCAGGGAAATCTGGAGCTTGTACAGGGAGCACTTGCATGGGGTTCCGGTTTGGTCTGTCCCATTGCGGCAGGGAACAGGGGGAAGGGTGAAGGAGCCATGGTTGACAAGAGATGTGGAGCAACGAGTCAAGTGGAAGAAGGAAGCTGATGGAAGCAAGCATCAGCAGGCATCCGCACTTGGGAGTATTAAGATCAGCATCACTTGCAAAGAAAGAGCTGAAGAATGGACTTAGGGGAGCCAGGACGGGGACCTGAGGTGACTTTGGCAAACAGGATTAAGCAAAGCCCCAAATCCTTCCACATGTATGTGAAGAACAGCTGGATGACACACTGGAATATGTCAACGTCGAGACCGCAGATGCGCAGGAACGCTTGAAAAATAATATTAGGGCAGGACAGGATATACCCCAGGTTAATACGGGAAGCGAAGGAAGAGAGTTCTGTGCCTTGTGTGATTACCTTCCCGTCTTCGTTGCCACGGAAGGGGTATCAGAAGAATGGAGGGAAGCAGATGTTGTTCCTTCATTCAAGAAATAGCCTCAAGTGTCACTGGAAATTATTCACCAGTGAGTCTTACTGCAGTGGTCGGATAACTATTCGAGAATATTACAGAGAACATAGAATAGTACAGCACATTACAGGCCCTTTGGCCCACAATGTTGTACCAACACTCAAACCCTGCCTCCCATATAACCCCCCACCTTAAATTCTTCCATATACCTGTCTAGTAGTCTCTTAAACTTCACTCGTGTATCTGCCTCCACCACTGACCCAGGCAGTGCATTCCACGCACCAACCACTCTCTGAGTGTAAAACCTTCCTCTAATATCCCCCTTGAACTTCCCTCCCCTCTTGTATTGAGCAGTGGTGCCCTGGGGAAGAGGCGCTGGCTGTCCACTCTGTCTATTCCTCTTCATATATTGAACACCTCTATCATGTCTCCTCTCATCTTCCTCCTCTCCAAAGAGTAAAGCCCTAGCTCCCTTAACCTTTGATCATAATGCATACTCTCTAAACCAGGCAGCATCCTGGTAAATCTCCTCTGTACCCTTTCCAATGCTTCCTCATCCTTCCTATAGTGAGGCGACCAGAACTGGACAGTACTCCAGGTGTGGCCTAACTAGAGTTTTATAGAGCTGAATCATTATATCGTGACTCTTAAACTCTATCCCTTGTCTTATAAAAGCTAATACCCCGTAAGCTTTCTTAACTACCCTATCTACCTGTGAGGCAACTTTCAGGGATCTGTGGACATGTACCCCCAGCTCCCTCTGCTCCTCCACACTCCCAAGTATCCTGCCATTTACTTTGTACTCTGCCTTGGAGTTTGTTCTTCCAAAGTGTACCACCTCACACTTCTTAGGATTTAGGAACATTTGGAGCAGCATAGCATGATTATGGATAGTCAGGACATACCTCATGATCCTGATTGAATTATTTGAGGAAGTGACAAACGGATTTGATGAAGGTACAGCAGTTCATGTGGTGTTTATACATTCAGTGAAGATTTTGACAAGTTTACCTATGATAGGCATCTTCAGAAAGTGAAGAGGCCTGGGATACATAAAGTCTTGCCTGTGTGGATTCAGAACTGTCCTGCTCATGTAAGGGGGAGGAGTTTTATAAATGGACAGTATTCTGTCCGGAGATTGATCACCATTTGTGTTCTGCAGGGCTTTGAACTTGGAGCCCTGCTCTTGGTGATTCTTCCTGATGAATGGGCTAAGGAAATGGATCATGGCTAGTACATTTGCAGGTGACATGAAGCTTGGAGGAGTGGTGGGTAGTGTAGACAATCGCCGTAGATTACCAACGGGCACTGCCAGGATCAAGATCTGGGCTGAGAAATGGCAGATAGAGTTCTATCTGGAAAGGGTTGAAGTCATACCCTTTGGAAGGTCAAGTATACTTATTTCTTAAACGTATAAAGGGTAAAAGAGAGTCGAGGGCTGATACACGGCCAATACAAAATGACACTGGAGATATTGCGATGAGAGATTCAGAGATGACAGAGGAACTGAATGTGTATTTTGCATCAGTCTTCAGAGTGGAAGACATCTGTAGTCACAGGACATTCAAGAGTGTCAGGGATGTGAAATTTGTGCAGTGAAAATTACAACAGAGAAGGTGTTCAGGAAGCTTAATGGTCTGAGGGTGGATAAATCTCCTGGACCTGATGGAATGCACCCTTGGGTTCTGAAGGAAGTAGCTGGAGCAAGTGTGGAAGGATTAACTATAATTTTTCAGATTTGATAGATTCTGGCATTGTACCGGATGACCGGAAAATTGCAAATGTTACTCCGCTATTTACGAAGGGAGGGAGGCAGCAGAAAGGAAACTATAGACCTGTTAGCCTCACGTCAGTGATTGGGAAGTTGTTGAAATCGACTGTTAGAAATGAGATTATGGAGTACCTGGAGGCACGTGACAAGATAGGCCAATGCCAGCACGGTTTCCTGAAAGGAAAATCCTGCCTGACAAGCCTATCGCAATTCTTTGAGGAATCACAAGCAGGGCAGACAAAGGAAATGCAGCAGACGTGGTGTACTTGGATTTTCAGAAGGCCTTTGACAAGGTGCCACACATGAGGCTTCTTAGCACGACTAGAACCCATGGAATTACAGGGAAGTTACTCACGTGCGTGGAGCATTGGCTGGTCGGCAGAAAATAGAGTAGGGATAAAGGGATCCTATTCTGTCTGGCTGCCGGTTACCAGTGCAGTTCCATAGGGGTCAGTGTTGGGACCACTGCTTTTTATGATGTACATCAGTGATTTGGACAAGGGTATTAATGGATTTCTGGCTAAATTTGCCGCTGATACAAAGACAGGTGTAGGAGCAGTAGTGTTGAGAAACAGTGAGCGTGCAGAGAAAGTTAGATAGTTTAGGGGAATGGGCAAAGAAGTGGCAAACAAAATACAATGTTAGAAAGTGTATGGTCATGCACTTTGCTGTAAGAAATAAACAGGCAGACGATTATTTAGATGGGGAGATAATTCAAAATGCAGAGGTGTAAATGGAATTTGGAGTCCTTGTGCAGGATACCCTAAAGTTTAACCTCCAGGTTGAGTCAGAGGTGAGGAAGGCAAACGCAATGTCAGCATTTCATTTTTTGAGATATAGAATATAGGAGCAGGGTTGTGATGTTGAGGCTCTATAAGACACGTGAGACAACACTTGGAGTATTGTGCGCAGTTTTGGGCTCCTTATTTCAGAAAGGATATACTAACATTGGAGAGGGTTCAGAGAAGATTCACGAGAATGATTCCAGGAATGAAAGAGGAACGTCTGGCAGCTCTTGGGCTGTATTCCCCGGAGTTCAGGAGAATGAGAGGGGCCTACAGAAACCAGCCGAATGTTAAAAGGCCTGAACAGATTAGATTTGGCAAAGTTATTGCCCATGGTACGGGATTCTAGGACAAGAGGGCATGACTGCAGGATTGAAGGAACGTCATTTTTGAACTGAGATGCAGAGAAATTACTTTAGTCAGAGGGTGGTAAATCTGTGCAATTTGTTGCCTCTTGAGGCTGTGGAGACCAAGTCATTGGGTGTATTTAAGGCAGAGATAGACAGGTTCGTGATTAGCCAAGACATCAAAGGATATGGGACGGAAACAGGAGGGAGGAGATGACTTGAAGAATTGGATCAGCCCATGACTGAATGACGGAGCAGACTCGATGGGCCGAATGGCCTACTTCTGCTCCTATATCTTACAGTCTTATGGTCCAATGGCACAATTATTAGCAGTGTCAATTAACACAGGGATATTGGGTTCCACCTCCATAGATTCTTAACAGTTGCCGCACATGTTGGCTGGGTGCCGAGAAAGGCGTATTGTCTTTTGGCCTTCGTTAATCGTGGAAGTGAGTTTAAGAGCCACGAGGCAGTGCTGCAGCTTTATGTTGATTTGGACAGACCACTGCCGCACAGTTGTGTTCAGGCCTGTTCTGCACATTTCAGGACAGATCTGGAAGATTTCGAGAGGGAATTCAGAGAATCTATATTAGGATTTTTGTCATCAGATATTTGATCATTTAAAGTAAAATTGGATAGGTATGTGGACAGGAAAGGAATGGAGTGTTATGGGCTGAGTGCGGGTCGGTGGGACTAGGTGAGAGTAAGCATTCAGCACGGACTAGAAGGGCCAAGATGGCCTGTTTCCCTGCTGTAATTGTTATATGGCTATATGGTTATAAGATAGGTTTAAATGAGATTCTGCCCCCACCCCGCATTCTTCTGAACTCCAGTGACAGGAGGCCCAGAACCATCACACATTGACAGGATAAAGTCCTTAAAACGAACACAGATGATCCTGATCTGTTCTGTATCACAAGACTACAATTACATGCAGGACGGTTGGTCACATTCGTTTCTTCCAGTGCGAAGCTCACCCGATTTCTATTCCTCTTTCCTTTCTCCGTTCCCCAGTCTGAATGACAACAGCCTCACCGCCTCTGCAGCCGAGCATCTGGCCTCGGCTCTCGGCATTAACCCCTCGTTGACTGCACTCTCGCTGGGCGACAATCATCTGGGAGATTCGGGAGTGAAGCTGCTGTCTGAAGCTCTGAAGACCACAGACTGCAACGTACAGGAATTACGGTAAGAAAGTGTGGGAGATACCGAAACCCTGAGGCACACCGTGGACGCCTCTAATCAGTAGATATACTTTACTTGGTACAAGTATGTAGCTGTTGTTAATTTGCCTGTTTTTATGATGCTGAAGGATGGAAAGCTGGCACCTCTTAAGAGGACAGGCAGAGTGAACAAGAGTCTTTTTCTCTGTTGGAGCGAAGGATAGAAGTGTACAAGAAGAGAAGAAGCACAGATGGAGTTTGCAGACAGCAGCTTTTATTTCCCCAAGGGAGGAAATGGGTTACACAGAGGAGAAATAATTTTCAAATGATTGGAGCTTAAATGGAGGAGGACACCAGAAGGTAAGTTGTTCTTACAGAAAGAGTGGCAGGTGCGTGGAATGCCCTGTCACGCTGGTGGGAGGGACAGTTGCCTTAAGGGATGTTAACAAACCATTGCAAAAGCAGACCAGTAAAAGAAAAGTGGAGGACTGTGCAGGAGGAAAGGATTAGATTGATCCTGGGAGTGGGGTAAAAGTCCAGATCATCATCTGGGACCGAATGATCTGCACTGGGCTATGAAGTTCAATGTTCAGTGCAACACTTCCCCAAATAATACAGACCACCAGTCCATGCTATGGAAACCTTACCTCACATACTCAAAAATATATTTTCCCTTCCTCAAGCCGTTTCTGTTTTCCGCCTTGACGAACGCGCTCCTTCGATTGCTTTCATATGCGTCGGTTACTCTCCTGTGAGAATCTCAGCTTGCTGTGTGAGTGAAGAAAAGGTTCTGCAGGCCCACAGCATGGATTCCAACGATCACATTCCTCGCAACGGGGAGCGGCTTTTCCTGTTGGAAAGTTTTGGAACCGGTTTCACAATCCACTCTCACTTCATCTCTGAACAGAAATTCCTTACAATCAATTTAAACGCATTTACCTTCTGTTGGTGAGAGGGATGGAACGGGGATGCGCCCAGTGGCCGCTTTATTGGGTGCTCCTGTTTATTAATGCAGTCACCTGATCAGCCAATCACGTTGCAGCAAATTATTGCATAAAAGCATGCTGATGACCTCACCGAGGACCTCAGCTGGTCTGTACACACCAGCTGTGTAGTGAAAAAGGCACAAAGGCGCCTCTTTCACCTCAGACGGTTGAGGAAGTTTGGTATGGGCCCCTGAATCTTAAGAACTTTGTACAGGGACACAACTGAGAGCATCCTGACTGGCTGCATCACTGCCTGGTGTGGGAACTGGACATCTCTCAATCACAGGACTCTGCAGAGAGTGGTGCTGACAGCCCAGCACACCTGTAATTGTGAGCTTCCCATGCCTCTGGACATTTACAAGGACAGGTTTGTAAAAGAAGTTCTGCAGGATCACTGGGGACCCGAGTTGCCCCTACCACAATCTGTTCCAGCTTCTACCAATTGGGGAAAATTACCGCAGCATAAAAGCCAGGACCAACAGGCCCCAGGACAGCTTCTTCCACCTGGCAATCAGACTAATGATTTGAGAGTTAGGGGGCAAAAGTTTAAGGGAAACACGAGGGGGTATTTCTTTACTCAGAGAGTGATAGCTGTGTGGAATGAGCTTCCTGTAGAAGTAGTAGAGGCCAGTTCAGTTGTGTCATTTAAAGTAAAATTGGATAGGTACATGGACAGGAAAGGAGTGGAGGGTTATGGGCTGAGTGCAGGTAGGTGGGACACGGTGAGATTAAGAGTTCGGCACGGACTAGGAGGGCCGAGATGGCCTGTTTCCGTGCTGTGATTGTTATATGGTTATGGTTATATAATTAATTCATGCTGATTTGAGTGTACTCTATGCTATATTGACTGTTCTATTTATTACAAATTAGTATAAATTACTATGTTTGCACATTGCACATTTAGATCAAGACATAACGTAAAGATTTTCACTCCTCATGTATGTGGAGGATGTAAGAAATGAAGTCAATTCAATTCAATTCTATTCAATTCAGATGTGCTCCAGAGGTGTAGTTGTTGTTCAGAGCGAACCTCGGAGTGGGGAAGAAATACAATATAAGCGACTTTGACCCTGACGGAGGCGGTTTGAGTGTCTCAGAAACTTATCTCCTGTGCAACAGTCTCCACAGATCCCAGAAAACGGTGCAAAAAGCCTTTTTTTAAAAAAAATGGTTTCCAGCGAGCTGCGGCTCAGTGGGCAGAAACACCTTACTAATTTGTGAAGTCAGAGGACACAAGTGAGACTGCTTCAAGCTGACAGGAAGATGACAGTAAATCGAATGACCACGTGTCATACCAGCTAAGAAGGCAGACCACAGTGAACCTTGAAGCGGATGTGCTGCAGTAATACACAGACGTGCATTCAATGGCTACTCCCTAAGGTACAGGAGGAACTTAGCAAAGTGTAATTAATTTTAACGCAGCTGGTTTTTTTTCTGTTCCTATCAGGGACACAACATTATATATATTGAGCCCTCCATTCTTGTCTGTGGTATCCTGACCCCGGTTAATCCTGAGTTATTGGGAGTTTTGCACTTGCAGGTCAATTCCAATGTCATTTACTTAAGGAAAAAAAAACTTTCAGATCACCTGTCGACCAACCATTTTACCTCAAATCAAACGTCAAAGTAACTTTGTTCTCAAAATACAGATGTGTCACCATATACTACACTGATTAATTTTCTTGCAGGCATATTCAATAAACCCATCAGAGAATAATTAACCATAGCAGAATCAATGAAAGACTGCACCAACTGCCTCGTTTAACCAGTGTGCAAAACACCAAAAAAACTGTGCATATGTACAAAAAAAAGAATTATTAATAATCATAAATGCATCAGCAATAAATAGCGAGATCATGCGGTGAAGAGTCCTTAAACGTGAATCCATTGGTTGTGGGACAATTTCAAATGATGGGGCAAGTGAGCTTGTGTGAGGTTACCCCGTCTGGTACAGCAGCCTGATGCTTGAGGTGTAATAGTTGTTCCTGAACCAGGTGGTGCGAGTCCTGAGCCTTTATTACCCCCTTCCCGATGGTAGCAGCCCGAGGCGAGCCGCGACCTGAGGACGCATGCTGAGTTCCTGCAATGGTGCTCTGCTTAGATGTGCTCAAGGTGGGCCGGGTTTTCCCCGTGACGGACTGGACCGCATCCCCCACTTCTTGTCGGATTTTCCATTCAAGGACAAGGGTTCAAGGACTGGGTTTTTCCATTCAAGCAGTGCGTTGCGGTCAGTCGCTCTGCTCTCCCCTACACACCTGCGACCGTTTGTCAAAGATTCTCCTCCTCTGCTATCCGATTCCCAAATGCTTTGAACCCTTGGACGCGACCTCGCTTTTTAAAATATGTATCATCTCTTGTTTTTGCACGATTTCTTTTATCTATTCAATATGCGCATCCTGCAATTGACTGACTTTCTTGCTTACTACTAATTTACTTTGTATTCTATGCTCTGTACGGCATTGAAGGGCTGCTGCGAAGTGAACACGTTTCACAGCACACGCCGGAGATCAGAAACCTGATTCTGATTCCGATTTTGGATGTCATGTCCAATCATTGCAAACTTCTAAGGAAGGAGGGGAGCTTTAGGGCTTCCTTCGGCGACCCCCTTTCGCATTCTTCTCGACGGTCAGTGGGAGGCCGCTGGCAGTTTGCAAGAGCCACACCGGATGTTTAATCTCGGTAGCCTCCGTGATGAAGATCGATTTCTCTATAACTTCTGGTAATTACACCCCCCCCCCGCTCTTCCTTTTTCTTCCATTCCCCATTCTGGCTTCCCTCTCATCCCTCCTCTTCTCCTTCCCTCCAGGTTATCTACCTCCGGCGTGTCCCCTTCTCCCGTTTCTCCCACGGTCGCCTCTCCTGTCCTCTCAGATTCCTCCTTCTTCATCCCCGTACATATGGTACCCCAGCTTCTCACTCCACCTCCCTCTCTCACCCACCGAGCTACACCCTCACGTGGCTTCACCTATCCCCTGCTAGTTTGCACTCCTTCACCTCCACCCCGCCCCGCTTCAACCCCCACCAACGTCTTACCCCGGGCTCTTCCTTCCCAGTCTGCCTGAATGCTCGGCTGTTTATTCCCCTCCACCGATGCTGCCCAGCCTGCTGAATTCCTGCAGGGATTTGTAGGCGTGGGTTGGCATCGGCTTGCTGTTTTCCACACAGGGGGACAGACACGGGGGATTCCTGAACGGCGTTCCGGAGTGCAGGCTCCATTTGATAATGACTTTTGGTTTGACGCGGAAAAAATCGCGCAGTCAGTGGAGGTTTCACCGAATGGGGCTTCTTCCCCCTTCCCTGGAAGGGTCCAGATCCAAAACATCGACGGTTTGTCCCCTACCACAGAGGCTGTTAACCGACTGAGATCCTCCAGCTCAAGCGTTTCCAACGTCGTTCTTGATGCTGTGGCCCAGAAACCGTCTCCGATCTGGAGTGTGATAACTACCCCCCCCCCCCCCCCCACACCTCCAACTCGGGATTTTTCTGTCCCTGGGCTTATATCGGCTTGTGGCAGGGGCAGGCCGTAAGACATGGCAGCAAATTCAGCCATTCGGCCCCTCGACTCTGCTCTGCCCATCCATCCTGACGCTTTCATTGTCCCTCTCTATCCAGCCAGCATTCAGTCCTGCTGAAGACTGTCGGCACAAAACGGACTGTCGGACTGTACTCTTCTCCCTTGATGCTGTCAGGCACGGTCACACTTCCCTACAACCATTCCCGCGGAGCAAAGGCGGGTACGCGGAGGTGGGGGGGGGGGGTGCCCGGAATCCGCTCAGCGCTGAGGTTTCGGCACGGCGGACAATTCGACTGTCGCAGCCCCGATTCCCCCCACCCGGGACAGGTCAGAGAGCGAACGGGGTGGCGGTGGGGTGTGTGAGGAGGGGGGGGGGGCGAACTGTCCTAAAAGTCGAACAAACGTAAGAGAGGAACGGCGTCAACCTTACCTCACGGCCGCCGCCGGGAGCTCCTGTCTCGGTTTCCGTTCCGGCTCCTTGTTATTCTCCGACAGCCTATCGCCTGCCGTCGCCAGGAGCAACCTGTGAATTTGATCCGGCCCTGGTTCTCCCGGGGCGCTGAGCTCCGCCCCCCAACCACCCCGGCAGAGGCTGGTCTGACTGCCGCGGTACAGCGCGTGTTTCAACAGAAACATCCCTCGCCTGCTGCGGGCTAAAGGAGCGGCCTCTCTGCTGAAATCTAATCGGACCGGTTTGGCAGCAGACTCCAGCATCGAGAGCGAGGAAACCTGCTCATTAACGCGGCTGGAACATTTAATGAGAACATTAAATTAAGACTGCCTGAAATTGAAACAGGACCGGATTTAATTGAGAGATGATCCTGCAGCATTGGAAGAGAGCGGTGAGAGTGAAAGGTCGATGACACCAGAAAACAAAGAGTTAAAGGGGCGGGATGAAATAAAAAACACAAGAGATTCCGCGGATGCTGGAAATCAATAGACAATAGCTGCAGGAGTAGGCCATTCGGCCTTTCGAGCCAGCACCGCCATTCAATGTGATCATGGCTGATCATACACAATCAGTACCCCGTTCCTGCCCTCTCCCCATATCCCTTGACTCCGCTATCATTAAGACCTCGATCTATCTCTTTCTTGAAAGCATCCAGAGACTTGGCCTCCACTGCCTTCTGAGGCAAAGCATTCTATAGATCCACAACTCTCTGGGTGAAAAAGTTTTTCCTCAACTCCGTTCTAAATGGCCGACCGCTTATTCTTAAACTGTGTCCTCTGGTTCTGGACTACCCGCCCCCCTCCCCCAACATCGGGAACGTGTTTCCTGCCTCTAGTGTGTCCAATCCCTTAATAATCTTACATGTTTCAATCAGATCCCCTCTCATCCTTCTAAATTCCAGTGTGTAGAAGCCCAGTCGCTCCAATCTTTCAACATGTGACAGTCCCGCCATCCCGGGAATTAACCTCGTGAATCTACGCTACACTCCTTCAATAGCAAGAATGCCCTTCCTGAAATTTGGAGTCCCAAACTGCACACAATACTCCAGGTGTGGTCTCACCAGGGCCCTGTACGACTGCAGAAGGACCTCTTTGCTCCTGTACTTAACTCCCCTTGTTATGAAGGCCAACATGCCATCAGCTTTCTTTACTTTCAGTGACTGATGAACAAGGACACGGAGCAGGACATACAAATCCTGAGCGACACATACAAAATACTGGAGGAACTCAACATTATCCATCACATAACTCTCGGAACTTCCGCCATCGCCAGCCCGATCCCATCACCAAGCACGCCTGTCGCCACACCAACACATCCCCCCCACCCCCCACCATTTTATGTTTTTAGTGTCCGCCACTGATTTCCCTCCCGGCACTTATCCTATCCAGCAGAACGGGTGTGACACCTGCCCCGACACATTCTCCCACACGACCATTCTGCCCTCCCAAGCAGTCCTTTAGATGAGGCGTCTCTTCACCTGTGAGTCTGCTGGGGTGACTCACTACCTTCAGTGGCCCCGGTGCGGCCCCCTGTGTATCGGTGAGGTGACTGGATAGAGGTGTGTAGGATTATGAGTGTCACGGATAGAGGGGGCAGACAGAGCCTTTTCCCCAGGGTGGCAATGGCCAATATTTGAGGACATCTGTTGGTGGTGAGTGGAGGAGAGTTTCGGGGAGATTTCAGTCTGGTTATTTTACAGAGAGACCGTTCTGTGCCGGGACTGCACTGCCGGGTGGTGGGAGAGGACGATACAATTGGGGCATTTAAGGGACTCTCAGATCGACACATGGGTGGAAGAGAAATGGAGAGTTATGGGCTGTGTAGGAGGGAAGGTTCATACAGGACAGCACCACATTGTGGGCCGAATGGCCTGAACAGTGCTGTACCATTCGATGTTCACTGTGAGGCTTGGGTAGCTGTGACTGGTGGGATACTGAGGGATCGGTGCTGGAGATCCCGGTCGTTCACTCTGTTTCTCTGTGGATGCTGAAGATTTCCAGCAGCCCTCCTTTTGAATTAACCCTGAATCTTGTGCCTGGTTCCTCTCCCCACAGACACTGTCCAGTCTGAGAGTTTCCGGCACCCGATGTCGTTATTTCAGACCTGAATCGTTCTCTCTGTGTCTCTGTTCACAGACACTGTCCAGTCTGAGAGTTTCCAGCACCCGATGTCGTTATTTCAGACCTGAATCGTTCTCTCTGTGTCTCTGTTCACAGACACTGTCCAGTCTGAGAGT
>NW_026779585.1:344799-397401 GCF_030144855.1 Hypanus sabinus
CCCCCCCCCACCCCACCACCACCCCCCCCCACCCCACCACCACCGCCTTCCCCTTCCCCACCGGAATATTTAAAGTGATGAGTGATAGGTTCTTGTGTGTTGAAGATTACGAAGGGAAGGCAGGAGAATAGATGTTGGATGTTGAATCAGACATGATGGAAAGGCAGAACAGACCCGAAGGGCCGAACGGCCTAATTTGCTCCTCCGCCTTACGGCCTGCCCCTGACTCAAGGCGATATCAGCTCAGGGACTCAACGGAAGATTCAGAATTTGGCGGGTCGGGGGGTGGGGGGGAGGTTATCACAATCCGGTTCGGAGACACTGTCTGATCAAGGTGCGATAGGAAATCCCACCCGGCTCGGCCTGCGACTTGCCGCTTTTCTTTTGCTGTTCTCCACTTCTCATCCGCAACTGGCGGGCCGGCGGCCGCGACCTTCCTCTTATCACACAATAGATCAGCTTCCGTGTTTGGGTCCAGTAAGGAGAGCCGACGCCGACACGGGCGATCCGCCGCTCTCCGCCCTCCGCTGGTCCAACTGCGGCGACAGGTAGCGCCAAGGAATTCAGTACAGGGACTTCACATTGGCGGCGGGAGTCAGCGTTGTTCGGGATGGGAAACGGATGCGTTCGGTGACTCAAATCATTGTCATATACCCCGAGTATTCATATTTTGGAAGAATTGGCCACGCTGAAGGGGCAGTGGGTTGCAACAAGGTGCCTGCTAATCTGTTACAGTTTGTTTTGAAATGTAAAGATAAACAAATTGGTGATGCTGTTGTAATATGTAAAGCTTAATATACTGTAATGTACACTGAAGCTTAAATGTTCTTTTCCTGAAAATTTCTTAAAAGGGAGGGGTTGTTATGTACCCCTAGGGTTCATGTTTTCTGCGGACAAAAACTTTAAAATGTCGGGAGAATGAGTCTGAGGGAACTTAGCAGGTCGGGGAGCATCGGTGGAGAGGAATAAATCGCCGATCTTGCGGCTCCAGACATTTCTAAACAATTCCATTAAATTCTGCGAGGGCAAAATTAGAGACGCCGCTGAGATATATCTGTGTGCGAGCGCTTTAGGATCGCAAATGTAGATGCTTCGAACTTTGAATTCCTGAAATAACTTAGTAATGACGTCCAATAGCAATTATGTATCCTATTGTGTGTAACGTACTCTATTGAATTTAATTTAATTCAATTGACTTTATTTCTAACATCCTCCTCATACATTAAGAGTAAAAAAAATCGTTACTTTTCGTCAATGTGTAAGGTTCAATGTATAGTATGTTGTAATAAATAGTATTACAGCAAGGTATACAATGGAAGAGTCAATATAATTTAGAAATACCATTGTGTCAGCGTGAATTAATCAGTCTGACGGCCTGGTGGAAGAAGCTGTCCCGGAGTCTGTCGGTCCTGGCTTTTATGCTGCGGTACCGTTTCCCGGATGGCGGCAGATGGAAAAGTTTGTGATTGGGTTGTCTCAGGTCCCCAATGATCCTCCAGGTCCTTTGTACGCTCCTGTCCTGTAAATGTCCTGAACAGTGGGATCCTAATGCCACAAAGATGGGATCAAGCTGGCAGATTGCTTGTAGTCGCTGAATTAGAAAAGGAAAGGGACCAAGAAATAGGGAAGTGACGGGGATGTTCGTTATGAAACTAATGAACCAAGGGACACAGAGCAGCAAAGAATGTCTTCAGTATTGGGCTCTAAAGTTATTTTACTCTTTATTTTTCCAATTGTTTGGAGCGATTTCATGGCAGAATTTTTTTGAACTATGGATGAAGGCAAGGCAGTGCACTGACTTTAGTGAGATATTTCTCAAAGTCCTGCAAGGGAGTTTGGTCAAGAAGGTCCAGTCACACCAACCAAGAATAGGGTAGAAATATAGTGATATAAAACCATAATTAATTAAATAATAATAAGTAAATTATTCCAAGTGGAAATAAGTCCAGGACCAGCCTATTGGCTCAGGGTGTCTGACACTCCGAGGGAGGAGTTGTAAAGTTCGATGGCCACAGGTAGGAATGACTTCCTATGACACTCAGTGTTGCATCTCGGTGGAATGAGTCTCGGGCTGAATGTACTCCTGTGCCTAACCAGTACCTTATGGAGTGGATGGGAGTCATTGTCCAAGATGGCATGCAACTTGGACAGCATCCTCTTTTCAGACACCACCGTCAGAGAGTCCAGTTCCACCCCCACAACATCGCTGGTCGTACGAATGAGTTTGTTGATTCTGTTGGTGTCCGCTACCCTCAGCCTGCTGCCCCAGCACACAACAGCAAACATGATAGCTCTGGCCACCACGGACTTGTAGACCACCCTCAGCATCGTCCGGCAGATGTTAAAGGACCTCAGCCTCCTCAAGAAGTGTCTATGTTCGGCGGGAGTTGAAGCGAGGAGATGTTGGAGAGAACGGGCCATAGGATCCAATCGGGCGGGGGATGGAGCAAGGTGCTGAGGTTTACTGAGGGTGGGTGAGTATAACTTTTGCAAGAGTTGAGCTTCAACCTGTGCGCATTTTGACTGTTTACTTATAATGGGCCCTTTTGGCGTTTTTCCTTTCTTTTCTTTACCAACCCTTTAGTTAAGTTAAGATTCATAAACATAATTCCGTTAATCGTGTGCAGTGTGCAGTCTGTTATTTCTTGGCACCGAGTTGTCACAGGGAAGCAAATTACCCAGCGTCGACAAAAACCGGGATCTGGGGTGGAAGAGCTGTCCCATTTGCACGGATTTGGTGGGACCATAGTGTGTATTCCCTAGACTTCCTATTATTATTTAATTATTTATGGTTTTATTTTGCTATATTTCCACACTATTCTTGGTTGGTGCGACTGTAACAAAACCCACTTTCCCTCGGGATCAATAAATTATGTCCGTCTGTCTGTTTACTTTGACAATTGTGCCAAATGCCAATCTTGTAGGACTCATTTCTTACTTCTTAATTTATTTGTTATATTATTGCTTTGTTTGTGAGTTAATTGTACTGCGTTTCATACCTTGGTCTGGTGGAATGTTGTCTCCATTGGTGGTATACATGTATACGGTTAAAAAACAAAGAACTACAGTATGAACTTGTCATCGCTGTAATGGTTAGATTTACTTAAAGTGCACTTATGGATAATTTATCTTTATAATCTTTACCTTTTTATTCCTTCTAATGACCCTCAGCCTGAGTAAAAACCGGAGTGGGGGGGGGGGGCAATTGGGGGGAGGTGTTTAATGTGCCTTAAGTTTACTTTGACTTTTATACCAAATGCCGTTGTTAGGATATATTTATCATTTCTTAATTTGTTTGTGATATCACTGTTTGAATGGTGGTGTCTGAGTTACGTGTTTCGCGTTGTGCACCTTAGTCTGGATGAAGGTTGTCTTGATTTGTGGTATACGTGTATGCGGTAGAAAAACAAAGGACTTCAGTATGAACTTGTCATTTGTTTGTGATATCATTGCCGTAATGGTTAGATTTAGCTACAGTACATTTATGGATATTTTATCTTTATAATTTTATTCCTTCTAACAACCCTCAGCCTGAGTAAAAACAGTCTGACCGCCGACTGCGCCAGAGATCTCACCTCCATTGTCGCTGCAAGCCCAACGCTGACTGAGCTGGATCTGGATCAAAGCCAGTTGGGAGATTCCGGAGTGGAAGTGTTGTCCGAGGCTCTCGGGAAGTCGGACTGCAACGTCCAGGAGCTGAGGCAGGTGTCAGGCTGACGACATTACGGACGGGAGGGTAGCGGGAGGGTTAACGCAATGCTACAACAGCGCCAGCGACCCGGGTTCGGTTCCCTCCGCTGTCCGAGATGAGTTTGTACGCTCTCCCCGTCACCACGTGGGTTTAATCCGTGTGCTCTGGTCCACGCCCATATTGCAAAGACGGACCGGTCTGTAGGTTAAGTGGGAGGCACAGACTCGTCTGGATGGATGGGCCAGTTACCGTGCTGAAGTACAAGAGAAATAAACAAATTAAAAACAATTTTAAATGCCTCAGTAATGTTAGGGCCATCAGACATAGGGGCAGAATTAGGCCATTTGGCCCCTCGAGTCCGCTCCGCCATGGCATCTTGGCTGACCCATTTCCCTCTCGGTTCCAATTCCCCACCTTCCCTCCGTATCCCTTCATGCCCTGGTGAACCACGAACGCATTAATCCGTGCCTTAAGTACTTGGCCCAGCGACTTGGCCTCCACAGCCGCCTGTGGTAACGAATTCCACAGCTTCACTGCCCTCTGGGTAAAGAAACCCCACCTCATCACTCTTCTCAATACACATCCTTCTGTCCTGAGGCTGAGTCCTCTGGTCATGGACTTGCCCCGCTGCAGGAAACATCCTCTCTCCACATCCACTCAATCGAGGCCATTCGACAATCGATAGCTTTAAAAGAGATTCCAAACCCTCCCCCATCACATTCTTCTGAACTCCAGTGACAGGAGGCCCAGAACCATCACACCATTGGCTGGATAAAGTCCTTAAAGCGAACACAGATGATCCTGATCTGTTCTGTATCATAAGACTACAATTACATGCAGGACGGTTGGTCACATTCGTTTCTTCCAGTGCGAAGCTCACCCGATTTCTATTCCTCTTTCCTTTCTCCGTTCCCCAGTCTGAATGACAACAGCCTCACCGCCTCTGCAGCCGAGCATCTGGCCTCGGCTCTCGGCATTAACCCCTCGTTGACTGCACTCTCGCTGGGCGACAATCATCTGGGAGATTCGGGAGTGAAGCTGCTGTCCGAAGCTCTGAAGACCACAGACTGTAACATACAGGAATTACGGTAAGAAAGTGTGGGGGATACCGAAACCCTGAGGCACACCGTGGACGCCTCTAATCAGTAAATAGACTTTATTTGGTGCAAGTATTGTCGGGCGGATGCTAACTAACGGATGGAAAGCTGGCAAACAGCCGGCCAGATTCGAACTGGGGACCATTGGACTGGAAGTCTGGTGCTGATTTCACTACACGACTGACCGGCTGGGTGGTGTGAATGCAAATGTCTAATTAGCCAATCATGTGGCAGCACCCCAAAGCACAAAAGAACGTGCAGGCATGATCAGGAAATGTTGTTCAGACCAAACAGCAGAGTACTGTAGGAAGGTGACCCAGGGGACTGTGGCCGTGGAGTGAGTGATTGGCAGGAGACAGGGCAGGTGTGAATATCTCACACAACAGGAGCTACCGATTAAAGTGGCCAAGGAGTGTGTTACATCAGATTTACTGGTATATCAGATTTTCATTTTGTTTCTGGGGCCTGATTCTCTGTTCCCCAGGCTGAACAACAATGGTCTCACACCGTCCTGCGCGGAGGATCTCGCCTCTGCGCTCGTCACAAGCGACACGTTGACGGGACTGTACCTGAATGACAATAATCTGGGAGATTCCGGGGTGAAAGTGCTGAACGAGGCGCTGATGCATCCAGACTGCAAGATAGAGAAACTGGGGTGAGTACCAGTCTTTGAGACATCGGACTTTCCCGGGCCTTTCAAGATCACAGCTTCAACACATTTTCCAACACAGTAGCTCATTGCATTAAAAACGGAGAGCGATTCTGGAGTCAGGATTCAGGATTGCCTACCGCAACAAATATAAAGGGGAGTAAAGCGATTGTTACTCCGGATCCAATTCTGAATAAACATGATTCATAGAGCATACTGTATTAGGCACATACAGTACATATAGAAAGGGGTCCCAAGAATTGTGCACGTTACTGTAACAAGTCTATGTATTACACTGACCTACTGCAGCCAAAAAACAATCATGACACGTGATAAACCTGATTCAGATATGGTCCTGCATTGTGGGCTGAAAGTGAGGAGGGGAAAGGCAGAGAGTGGGGAGCATAAAACATTCTGGAATGATCAATGTCTCAGGGCTGGGTGCATCTGCTCCCGCGCCAAGCCCCTGTCCCTGGCACTCCTCTGCGGACTCACCTGCACCCCTCCCCCGGCGCCCCACCCTCGCCATTCCCAACATCCTTTGCTCGCCTCGGGTTTACCACCTCGCACTCTGTTCTCAACGTTGACATTTGCAATAGTGTGCAACCCTAGCTATATCTACAAACGTACATATACACCTCAGTCTGTTGCACACTATAATCATTTCATCAGTCCTATAGAACACAGCATACAATGATCTGAGTGGTATATGCGATTACTTACATAAATTGACAGACTCTGTGTACCTAAACTGATACTAGGTGCAGGAATATGTGAAATTAAGGGGACTTAGACACGAAGTGATGAGGGTTAAATTGTGACCCGTGGCAAGAGCAATCCTTGCCTAATTTGTCTCTCTCCCTTTTTCCCTCCCTCTCTCTGCGCTGTCCTACCCCGACCCTGTTTGTTTTCCTCCGTTTATCTGGCTTCCTGTCTTTTTCTCATCTGTCTCACTCTCCTCTCGTCCTCACTCTCGTCTCTCCCTCATTCTCCTCTCTCTCTCATATACACACACACACACACACATACACATGATGTTTCTTTTACAATCCCTGCTTGTTCCCCCTCCCTCTCACTCACACTCGCTCACATACACAATTTCTCCGTCTTCTCTATCTGCCACACTTGCTCTGCCCCTCTCTTTTGCCCTTCCTCTCACTACTCTCTCACACAATTTCTCTCCTACCCTTCCCGCTTGTTCTTCCACCCCGTTCTCTCTCTACCTGAACCCCTCCCACACCCTCCCCCTCTCCCCACTCTCCTTGCCCCCTGTCTGTTCTCTCTCTCTCTCTCTCTCATCCTTCCCCCTCCCTCATCCCCTCTCCCTCCTTCTCCTTCTCCCTCTCTCGCTCCCTTAGACTTTCCGGCACTGGGCTGAGACTCCAGCCTCTCTCTCATCCCTCCCCCTCCCTCGGAAGACCTGATGTCCAACCTCAGCACCAATCCCAAGATGAAGGACGTGAACCTGGGGTCGAGTTTCTCCTCAGACCAACTCAGTTGCTCACTCTCCTCGACTGATCATCAGGAGTCTGATGTGGAGACAGTGAGTGTTCCTTGTGTTGATGGGAAAGCATAGGATTCCAGGCAAAGTCTCACTGATAGAAAACAAATGGGAACGTGGAGCAGTTGTAATTTTCACTGTCTGTGGATGATTCTGGCCTGCTGAACATGACCAGATTTTGTTTTCTATTTCAATGCCTGATTTCAGGCAACTGCAACTATGGGCTTTGGGGGTAGAGCAAGTAATATGGGATGCCAGTGGGATGTAGGTCCTCTTTGTCATACAGCACGGAAGCCAAAGGTGTCAGTCTGTCTACCATTCGTACTGTTTTTCGACAGTTCATTTTATTTTTACAAGTTTCAATTGTCCTTCTCAGTTCTTTGAGTATGTGTAAGAAGTGAACTTCAAAGTATATGGTGACATATACGTACTTTGATAATAGATTTCCTTCAAGGTTTGAACTTAAGACCATAAGAACATAAAATAGAGGAGCAGAAGTGTGCCATTCGGCCCATCGAGTCTGCCCCGCCCCTTGATTGTGGGCTGATCCAACTCTTCCAGTCATTCCCACTCCCCTGCTTTTACCCCATACCCTTTGATGCCCTGGCTAATCACAAACCTGTCTATCTCAGCCATAGATACACCGAATGACTTGGTCTCCTCAGCCGCTCAAGGCGACAAATTCCACAGATTTACCACCCTCTGACGAAAGTAATTTTTCCACATCTTAGTTCTAAGATGACGTCCTTCAATCCTGAAGTTGTGCCCTCTTGTCCTAGAATCCCTACCATGGTAACTAATTTTGCCATATCTAATCTGTTCAGGTCTTTTAACATGCAGAATGTTTTTATGAGATTCCCCCCTCATTCCCCTGAACTCTAGGGTGCACAGCCCAAGAGTATTCCCTTATGTTCCTCATATGATAACCCGTTCATTCCTGGAATCATTCTCATGAATCATCCCCCAACCCTCTCCAATGTCAGTACATCCTTTCTAAAATAAGGAGCCCAAAACTGCACACAATACTCCAAGTGTGGTCTCACGAGTGCCTTAGAGAGCCACAACATCACATCCCTGCCCTAATATTTTCTACCACTGAACTTTGTTCAGCACGTGATCATATCCATCCATTTCTTTATTTATTGATCTATCTGTTCAGTCATTTATTGATCAGTTTATCCATTTGTTCATTTATTGACCTATCTATCTATTTATTCATTTAGTGGTCTGTCTTCGTATTTATCTACCGGCTTCTCTATTAGTTTGTTTACCTGTCCAGTTATCCGTCGTTGAGGTACAACACAGTAGCCAGTCCTCCTGGCCCATCGAGCCCGTGCTGTCCAGTGGCACCCATGTGACCAATTAGCCCGCTAGCCCCTTACGTCTTTGGGCCGTGGGGTGAAAGCAAAGCACGCGGAGGAAACCCAGGCGGCCGTGGGTGCAAGGCAAAGCTCCTCACAGGCAGCCGCCGGAATCGAATCCGGGGCGCGACTGTTGTGCTGACCGCGGCACAACCACTTCGACTTGGGCAGCGCGTAACATGTGAAGTAATGCGGGCAGTTTTCGTTTCTTATTCGGCGGGGGTTAAAGGTGGACTTGTCGAAAACCTTTCATTGCATCAGTGGAAGGCTGAGCAGGTTGGGTCTCAGCTGGTTCAATCTTAGACGAATAAAACACACACACACACACACACTATATACCAATATTTTATTTCATTCATACATATACGTCTCTGCGTGTTTGTGTGTGTTTGTTTGTGAGCGTGTCTGAGTATCTATATATGTTGCTTAAAGTAGCCGTTTTCTCTAGCAAGGGGCAGAATTTAAAATAAGGGACCGTCCATTCAATGGGCACTGGGATCCGAAAACAGTGTTGTCCGCCCCAGATGCTTTGTTCAATTTGTTATCAAAGTACATGTACTGTATGGGACCTAATACAACCCTGAGAATCATTTATGTGGGCAGCTGCAGTCAAACAAGGTCAATACAAGAGAGTCACTGAAAAAGATACACACAAAGACTGATAAACTACAAGTTTTCGAAAGAAGACAAATTGTGCAAATGCAAAATATTAAATAATGATAATTCGATAGTTTAGTAAGAGAACAAATCAACAAAGTCTTAAGTAATAATGCTGAAACAAGCAAGAACAACTTACTTCATTATAATAGCCATTCCAAACACACATAACTTACAGAAAAGAGTAAGTGGACAACACAAGAAATATAACCATATAACAATTACAGCACGGAAACAGGCCATCTCGGTCCTTCTAGTCCATGGCGAACGCTTACTCTCACCTAGACCCACCGACCTACACTCAGCCCAAAACCCTCCGTTCCTTTCCTGTCCATATATCTATCCAATTTTTCTATAAATGACAAAATCGAACCTGCCTCTACCACTTCTACCAAAAGCTCATTCCACCCAGCTACCACTCTCTGAGTAAAGAAGTTCCCCCTTGTGTTACCCCTAAACTTTTGCCCCTTAACTCTCAACTCATGTCCTCTTGTTTGAATCTCCCCTACTCTCAATGGAAAAAGCCTATCCATGTCAACTTTATCTATCCCCCTCATAATTTTAAATACTTCTATCGTCCCCCCTCAACCTTCTACACTCCAAAGAATAAAGACCTAACTTGTTCAATCTTTCCCTGTAACTTAGGTGCTGAAACCCAGGTAACGTTCTAGTAAATCTTCTCTGTACTCTCTCTAGTTTGTTGACATCTTTCCTATAATTTGGTGACCAGAACTGTACACAATATTCCAAATTCAGCCTTACCAATGCCTTGTACAATTTTAACATTACATCCCAACTCCTGTACTCAATGCTCGGATTTATAAAGGCCAACACACCAAAAGCTTTCTTCACTAGCCTATCCACATGAGATTCCACCTTCAGGGAACTATACACCATTATTCCTAGATCACTCTGTTCTACTGCATTCATCAATGCCCTACCATTTACCATGTATGTCCTATTTGGATTATTCCTACCAAAAAGTAGCACCTCACACTTATCAGCGTTAAACTCCATCTGCCATCTTTCAGCCTAAGCGGCCTAAATCTCTTCTGCAAGCTTTGAAAACCTACTTCATTATCCACAACGCCACCTAACTTAGTATCATCTGCATACTGACTAATCCAATTTACCACCCCATCCTCTAGATCATTAATGTGTATGACAAACAACATAGGGATCTGTACTGGGTCCAGAGGCACACCACTCTCTGGCATCTCCCATCCAGCTACTGTTGAATCCATTTTACTGCTTCAATATTAATACCTAATGATTGAACCTTCCTAACTAACCTTTCGTGTGGAACCTTGTCAAAGGCCTTACTGAAGTCCATATAGACAACATCCACTGCTTTACCCTCGTCAACTTTCCTCGTAACCTCTTCAAAAAATTCAATAAGAGTTGTCAAACGTGACCTTCCCTGCACAAATCCATGTTGACTGCACCTAATCAGACCCTGTTTAAACTGCCCCAGCCTGTTTAGTTTCACTCGAAAGGCCAAAGAGCCCCATCATCTCCCATTTGGTTGAATTTCCAACAGGTTTTCTTAATCAACAGACATATGTCATGAAGGAAAGTTGTAGGATTGACCATTTTTTTTTGTACGTCATACAGCTGCATGTCGAATTTGTGCTGAGCAACACACACACTTACAATAATCTACTCCAATATACTCCTACCTCATTGTTCATCTAATTCCACGCGAGATTCCGCCAATCATTTACACTAGGGTCTATAAACACCAGACAATAAGCTGACCAAAGCGCACATCATTGGAATGTTGGAGGACCCCACGTGGTCGCGATGGAGGTCGGGAATGAACCCAACTTACATGTGTGAAGCTGCATTGTCCTTTATATTCATTTTAAATGTGTGGCATAGAAAAGATTTGTTAATTTCTGATTTCTGGCGATATCCCCTACTCTGATCAGATTTATCGATCCAATTCACTCCTATTCATGGCCTCGTTGTTGGATCAGATGAACAGGGACATTTGATTTTGTTTCACACTGGTGTTTTTAGACGAAGAAAACATGGCTCATTGAAATAAAACACACCGTAAATCCACCAGTAGCAGAAAATGCGATTTATTTTTTAAAAATCTAAATTTACATGCACATATTTTCATTCAAATCTAATCAATCTGTCCAGTATTTAAATGAACTTTTATTGAATTACAAGGTCAGTGTTTACATTCATTCAGCTTAAAATTATAGTCTTTATACATACGATCCTCTTAAACAGCACCAACAAAGGGAAAAAAATGGCGCTAACTGCAAGGGACTACAGTAGCCACAATTATGAGGGCTATAGACAGAATAAACGTGAGTAGGCTCTTTCCACTTAGATTAGGACAGAAACATACGAGAGGACAGCGCTTTAAGGTAAAACAGGAAAGGTTTAGGGGGAACTTCTTCACTCAGAGTGGTGGGAGTGTGGAACGAGCTGCCATCTGACGTGGTAAATGCGGGCTCACTCTTAATTTTTAAGAATGAATTGGATAGACACATGGATGGGTTATGGACAGGATGTAGGTCGATGGGACTATCGGAATAAAGTTTCGGAACAGACTAGAAGGGAGGAATGGCCTATTTTCTGTGCAGTTCGTGGTCTATTGTTCTATTCCATATTTCTATTATGGCTCTGGGTTGCGGACAGATTCCCCTGGTGGCTTACTGCAGCACAGACAGTGCTGGACCCACTCTCGGCCCTTCTCCAAAAGATCCGGGAGACGTTGTACGGTGGCGAAACAGGAAGATATGGTCTCAGAGTTGTGCTTTGGGCCAGCCTGGGGTCTGACATCACAACGCTGAAGGGCGCAGCCTCCGCGTCATTGTGTTTCTGAACCGGCTCACTGCTAATTAGAGAGGAGAGCGGAGTTTGAGGCAAAATATATATATAGACCCTTCCCGAGGGTGAAATCGTCGATGCATTGTGTTGTTTAGAGGTCCACTGTCAGTCCTTGTCGGGACGCCTGCAGCGTCTTCAGCCGATTCTGTCCGCGGGAACTGAAGCGATTCCCCTCCAGCCTGAAACAGGTTGAAGAATAAAGAGGAAATAAGTAGCTTGCAACGACTTTGAACATAACAGTGAGACGGGGTTTCCATATCTTAAAACAAACATACAGAGGCAAATATCAGCGAGGCAGTCGTTAGATGCACGGTACAGATCGTTATTGAGTTAACGCGGACACTCACCCGATATACTCCAAGCAGCTGTGATCCTTTACCAGAGTGGTGAAGGAGGGGATCGATCGGTCTGTGAAGCAGTTGTAATTCAGGTTCACGCGTACCAAGGCGCCCATTGCGAGAAGGACGGAAACCAGATCCTCGGCGCAAGAATCCGTGAGACCGGTCTTGAACAGGCTAGGGCGAGAGAAGGAAGCAACGTGAATCGGACGATCGGCAGAGCTCGCTCACCGCACGCAGGGTGACGCTAGTGAAATGTCAGAACTCCCGACAGTCGGTGGTGGGGGAGAGGGGCTGGCAGAATCTCAGGCCACTCTATTCCCTCAAGCTTGGCCGGAGGCGCAATTCACCACCAGCTCTCTTCCTGCAGTAGTTTGCTAGCCGCTCTGCGGCTAAGGCAACAGCAACGGAAGGAAAATGCTTCGTTCTCGCTACGGTCAAAATCATAAGCGATACTGATCTGTTGCAAATGTCTGACAATTACGCATTCGTCATTTCTCGGGAAACGTCAGGGAAAGGGTATCCTGATTTGAGCCACGCTGCCCGGCAATCCCACAATTTTAATGCTATCCTAATCATCAGGACAATTTACAATGACCAATTGACCTACCAACAGGTACGTCTTTTAGAGCACCTGGAGGAAACCCGCAGGGTCACAGGGAGAACGTACAGACTCCTTACAGGCAATGGTTGAACTATAAGTCTATAACTATAAAACTATAAGTAATAGGAATTTCATAATAATGTCTTAAACAGGACCCTATGCGACTTCCTTGTCCACTTGTCCCTCCCCACTGATCTCACACCTGGCACTTAATCTTGCCAGCAGAACAAATGCCACACCTGCATATCCTGATTTGTAAATGTAAATGTGGAAGATGTGCATAGTAGAATAGCAGTGCATAGTTCCCTGAAGGTGGAGTCTCATGTAGATAGGGTGGTGAAGAAGGCTTTTGGAACGCTGCCCTTTATAAATCAAAGCATTGAGTACAGAAGTTGGGGTGTAATGTTAAAATTGTACAAGGCATTGGTAAAGCCAAATTTAAAATATTGTGTACAGTTCTGGTCACCGAATTATAGGAAAGATATCAATAAATTAGAGAGAGTGCAGAGACGATTTACTAGGATGTTACCTGGGTTTCAGCACTTAAGTTACAGAGAAAGGTTGAACAAGTTAGGTCTCTATTCATTGGAGCGTAGAAGGTTGAGGGGGGATTTGATCAAGGTATTTCAAATTTTGAGAGGGGTAGATAGAGTTGACGCGAATAGGCTGTTTCCATTGAGAGTAGCGGTGATTCAAACGAGAGGACATGATTTGAGAGTTAGGGGGCAGAAGTTTAAGGGAAACAAGAGGGGGAATTTCTTTACTCAGAGAGTGATAGCTGTGTGGAATGAGCTTCCTGTAGAAGTAGTAGAGGCCAGTTCAGTTGTGTCATTTAAGGTAAAATTGGATAGGTATATGGACAGGAAAGGAGTGAAGGGTTATGGGTTGAGTGCGGGTCGGTGGGACTAGGTGAGATTAAGAGTTCGGCACGGACTAGGAGGGCCGAGATGGCCTGTTTCCGTGCTGTAATTGTTATCTGGTTATATGTTGAACTGAGCAACTCTTCACTTTTCCCCCTTACTACAAAGTTCACCATCTTCTGTGGGATCACTCCTTCATCAACCCTTCTCATCGACTGTATCGACCCTGACGTCTCTTAGAAACATAGAAAACCGACAGCACAATACAGGCCCTTCGGCACACGAAGCTCTGCCGAACATGCCCTTACCTTAGAACTTACCCAGGGTTACCCATAGCCATCTAATTTTCTGAGTCCAGCAGTCTCTTAACCCTACTGTATCTGCCTCCACCACCGTAGCCGGCAGCCCATTCCACGCACTCACCACTCACTGAGTAATAAACTTACCCCTGACATCGCCTCTGTACCTACTCCCCAGCACCTTAAACCTGTGTCCTCTTGTGCTAGTCAGTTCAGCCCTGGGGAGAAAGCCTCTGACTATCCCCACGATCAATGCCTCTCATCATTTTGGTCACCTCTCATCTTCCGTCGCTCCAAGGAAAAAAGGCCAAATTCACTCAACGTATTCTCATAAGCATGTTCCCCAATCCAGTCAGCATCGCTCTCAATCTCCCCTGCATCCTTTCTATGGCTTCCACAGCCTTCCTATAGTGAGGGGGCCAGAACTGAGCACAGTACTCCAAGTGGGGTCTGACCAGTGTCCTATAGAGCTGCAACATCACCTCTCGGCTCCTAAACTCAATCCCACGATTGATGAAGGCCAATACACCGTACGCCTTCTTAACCACAGAGTCCGCCTGTGAAGCAGCTTTGAGTGTCTTATGGACTCGGACCCCAATTTCCCTGTGATCCTTCACACTGCCAAGAGTCTTAACATCAATACTATATTCTGTCATCATATTTGACCCACCAATATGAACCACCTTACGCTTACATCATTCCCTCCCTCCTCCCCCACTTTCCTGAGTATTACCTCACCTATCACGCGCCAACTCTTTCTCTTTTCCACTCCTCTCTCCTGACACTTGCTCGTCCTCCTCTTTCTCAAACGCTCATGAAATTTTTCAACCCGAAAGTAAATCCTCCACAGTTGCTGCCTGATTAGTCGAGTTCCTCCAGCTTCTATGCTGGGGTCTGCAACATTCACAGTCCGTGAAAACTTCATTGAATTCAATGATTCAGAGTTCACCAGCTCTCCACCCAACTGTCGGTACTCCGTCCCGTTCCCCCCCCCCCCCCCACTTCATCTCGCTTGCAGCCACCGGTCCTGTGTCGCGTTTAATTCGCCAAACGGCTTTCCTCGCATGCTCGCACTGGGATCTGCTCTTCCCCGCTCGACTCAGTTGCTAATCCTCTGTACTTACGCAGCGATCCGAGATGCTGCCTCCCGCCTCCAGCGCTGGCTTTCAATACGGGGAACACGGGCCACATCCGCGTTTGATCTGGGAGGATCTGGCATGAAGCTTCCAGCTAAGACTTACCACAGTGACTTCGTCTTAAACTCCGACTCGGACTTCACCGCCGCCACCAGTTTCACTGCCGAATCTCCAAGTTCATTATCACCCAGGATCAGCTCCGTCAGTGAGCGGTTTGTACTGAAAGTCAAGGCCAGGCACTCGGCGGAAGAAGCTCTGAGGCTGTTGCACCACAGACTACCGTGATCGGGATTATAGGGGAAAGAAAATAAATATATGGTGTTAAATGTAGCGAAATGTTTGGTTAACGTAATGATGATAATTGTATAATAATATTATAAAACATGACAATAAAATATATTATATATACTCGGAATGAGCCATAAGACCGTAAGACAAAGGAGCAGAAGTCGACCATTCGGCCCATCGAGTCTGCTCCGCCATTTTATCCTGGGCTGATCCATTCTTCCATTTAGTCCCACTCCCCCGCCTTCTCACCATAATCTTTTGATGCCCTGGCTACTCAGATACCTATTAGATAGATAGATAGATAGATAGATAGATAGATAGATAGATAGATAGATAGATAGATAGATAGATAGATAGATAGATAGATAGATAGATATAGATGGATAGATAGATACTTTATTCATCCCCAAGGGGAAATTCAACATTTTTCCAGTGTCCCATACACTTATTGTAGCAAAACTAATTACATACAGCATTAAGGCAATCTCTGCCTTAAGTACACCCAATGACTTGACCTCCACTGCCGCCCGTGGGAACGAATTCCATGGATTCGCCACCCTCTGGCTACAAATAATTCCTCGCATCTCTGTGTTCTGAACGGGCGCCCTGCAATCCTCAAGTCATGTCCTCTCGTGCTAGACTCCCCCACCATGGGAAACAACTCTGCCACATCCACTCTGTCCATGCCTTTCAACACTCGAAATGTTTCTATGAGGTTCCCCCCCCCCTTCTTCTGAACTCCAAGGAATACAGTCCAAGAGCGGTCAAACGTTCCTCATATGTTAACCCACTCATTCCCGGAATCACTCTAGTGAATCTTCACTGAACCCTCTCCAACGTCAGCACACCCGTTCTGAAATAAGGAGCCCAAAACTGCACACAGTTCTCCAAGTGAGGTCTTACCAGTGCCTTAGACAGCCTCAACATCACGTCCCTGCTCCTATCCTCTATTCCTCTAGAAATGAATGCCGACGTTGCATTCGCCTTCCGGTCCGACGTGCCGCATTGCTGAGCGACCCACCTATTTAACCCTAGCCTAATCCCAAAGCAATTTCGAGTGTCTGTTGAGCCAATGAAATACCGCAACTTTGGAACGCGGCTGGAAACCGGAGGCCCCAGAGAAATCCCAAGCCGCCACTGGGAGGAAAGTACGGACTTCTCAAAGGAGGCGTCGGCATTAGAATCCATACTCCAGGGCTCGGCCTGAAACAGACTCACGCTTACCGCTACGCTGCCCCGGTGCCCCTAACGGTTCCATTTCAAGTTCACATTCAAATGTATTGACAGCTGACTGTACATAAATGCAAGCAAACTAAACATCGTTCCTCCGGCACTGGTGCATATATCACAACCAGCATATAAATCAAAATAAAGCAGAGTTTTAGTAACAGTGTTCGGGATAGTAAGTGACAGGATATTTATAGATTGGTACAGCGTAATTCTATCCGGTAACGAATTGCTTCAGGCGTGCACGATGTCGTAGAGCGAAACGAATCTTACTCCAAGGTCTGCAGCTTGCAGTCCGGGTTCCTCAGCGCCGCGGACAGAAGCTCCACTCCGGCATCCCCCAGATCATTGTTGCCCAGTTCGAGTTCGGTCAGCCGTCGGTTCTTGCCGAGAGCGCGGGCGAGGTCTTTGGCACAAGCCGCCGTGAGTCCGTTTGCGCACAACCTGACGATGAGACGCACGGGAAATGTTACAAGCTCGCGGTAGGCTGGGAGGCGAGGATAAGGTTAGAATTAGTAAGGGGGGGGGGGAGATGAAAGTTGGAAAGGGAAACTGAATTACAAAGCCAATCAGTAAAACATTAATAGCTTAGTTTAGATCAAGCGGTCTACATGGAGTTGCAGAAGGCAGCTGAAGAGTATGTCTAGGGAACATGGGGATGGAAGGAGATCCCCAACTCTGGAGACACATAGGAGTTCAGACTGCGGAGGTCTGGAGATTTGGGAGAATTCCGCAGTTTGGGCAGCAAATATGGAGAGAAGCGAGCAGTCGAAGTTTTTGGTGGAGAAAGGAAGAAAGCATTGTATTGAATTTGAACTGAAATTAGCAGAATTTCATTCATTTAATTCTTACACCCATCCCTCCACACGAGGGAGTAAGAATCTGTTCGTTATGACTCTGCCGCAGAGTACGGACATCTGAATTTTCAAGTCTAATGGCTTGTAGAAAGAAGCTGTCCCGTAGCTTGTTGGTTGAGGGTTTAATACTGTGGTGGCGTTGGCTGGACGGAAGCAGAGGAAGCTGTCCCGTAGCCTGTTGGTTGAGGGTTTAATACTGTGGTGGCGTTTGCTGGACGGAAGCAGAGGAAGCTGTCCCGTAGCCTGTTGGTTGAGCGTTTAATACTGTGGTAGCGTTTGCTGGACGGAAGCAGAGGAAGCTGTCCCGTAGCCTGTTGGTTGAGGGTTTAATACTGTGGTGGCGTTTGCTGGACGGAAGCAGAGGAAGCTGTCCCGTAGCCTGTTGGTTGAGGGTTTAATACTGTGGTGGCGTTTGCTGGACGGAAGCAGAGGAAGCTGTCCCGTAGCCTGTTGGTTGAGGGTTTAATACTGTGGTGGCGTTTGCTGGACGGAAGCAGAGGAAGCTGTCCCGTAGCCTGTTGCTTGAGGGTTTAATACTGTAGTGGCGTTTGCTGGACGGAAGCAGAGGAAGCTGTCCCGTAGCCTGCTGGTTGAGGGTTTAATACTGTGGTGGCGTTTGCTGGACGGAAGCAGAGGAAGCTGTCCCGTAGCCTGTTGGTTGAGGGTTTAATACTGTGGTAGCGTTTGCTGGACGGAAGCAGAGGAAGCTGTCCCGTAGCCTGTTGGTTGAGGGTTTAATACTGTGGTGGCGTTTGCTGGACGGAAGCAGAGGAAGCTGTCCCGTAGCCTGTTGGTTGAGGGTTTAATACTGTGGTGGCGTTTGCTGGACGGAAGCAGAGGAAGCTGTCCCGTAGCCTGTTGGTTGAGGGTTTAATACTGTGGTAGCGTTTGCTGGACGGAAGCAGAGGAAGCTGTCCCGTAGCCTGTTGGTTGAGGGTTTAATACTCTGGTGGCGTTTGCTGGACGGAAGCAGAGGAAGCTGTCCCGTAGCCTGTTGGTTGAGGGTTTAATACTGTGGTGGCGTTTGCTGGACGGAAGCAGAGGAAGCTGTCCCGTAGCCTGTTGGTTGAGGGTTTAATACTGGGGTGGCGTTTGCTGGACGGAAGCAGAGGAAGCTGTCCCGTAGCCTGTTGGTTGAGCGTTTAATACTGTGGTAGCGTTTGCTGGACGGAAGCAGAGGAAGCTGTCCCGTAGCCTGTTGGTTGAGGGTTTAATACTGTGGTGGCGTTTGCTGGACGGAAGCAGAGGAAGCTGTCCCGTAGCCTGTTGGTTGAGGGTTTAATACTGTGGTGGCGTTTGCTGGACGGAAGCAGAGGAAGCTGTCCCGTAGCCTGTTGGTTGAGGGTTTAATACTGTGGTAGCGTTTGCTGGACGGAAGCAGAGGAAGCTGTCCCGTAGCCTGTTGGTTGAGGGTTTAATACTGTGGTGGCGTTTGCTGGACGGAAGCAGAGGAAGCTGTCCCGTAGCCTGTTGGTTGAGGGTTTAATACTGTGGTGGCGTTGGCTGGACGGAAGCAGAGGAAGCTGTCCCGTAGCCTGTTGGTTGAGGGTTTAATACTGTGGTGGCGTTTGCTGGACGGAAGCAGAGGAAGCTGTCCCGTAGCCTGTTGGTTGAGCGTTTAATACTGTGGTAGCGTTTGCTGGACGGAAGCAGAGGAAGCTGTCCCGTAGCCTGTTGGTTGAGGGTTTAATACTGTGGTGGCGTTTGCTGGACGGAAGCAGAGGAAGCTGTCCCGTAGCCTGTTGGTTGAGGGTTTAATACTGTGGTGGCGTTTGCTGGACGGAAGCAGAGGAAGCTGTCCCGTAGCCTGTTGGTTGAGGGTTTAATACTGTGGTGGCGTTTGCTGGACGGAAGCAGAGGAAGCTGTCCCGTAGCCTGTTGCTTAAGGGTTTAATACTGTAGTGGCGTTTGCTGGACGGAAGCAGAGGAAGCTGTCCCGTAGCCTGCTGGTTGAGGGTTTAATACTGTGGTGGCGTTTGCTGGACGGAAGCAGAGGAAGCTGTCCCGTAGCCTGTTGGTTGAGGGTTTAATACTGTGGTAGCGTTTGCTGGACGGAAGCAGAGGAAGCTGTCCCGTAGCCTGTTGGTTGAGGGTTTAATACTGTGGTGGCGTTTGCTGGACGGAAGCAGAGGAAGCTGTCCCGTAGCCTGTTGGTTGAGGGTTTAATACTGTGGTGGCGTTTGCTGGACGGAAGCAGAGGAAGCTGTCCCGTAGCCTGTTGGTTGAGGGTTTAATACTGTGGTGGCGTTTGCTGGACGGAAGCAGAGGAAGCTGTCCCGTAGCCTGTTGGTTGAGGGTTTAATACTGTGGTAGCGTTTGCTGGACGGAAGCAGAGGAAGCTGTCCCGTAGCCTGTTGGTTGAGGGTTTAATACTGTGGTGGCGTTTGCTGGACGGAAGCAGAGGAAGCTGTCCCGTAGCCTGTTGGTTGAGGGTTTAATACTGTGGTGGCGTTTGCTGGACGGAAGCAGAGGAAGCTGTCCCGTAGCCTGTTGGTTGAGGGTTTAATACTGTGGTGGCGTTTGCTGGACGGAAGCAGAGGAAGCTGTCCCGTAGCCTGTTGTTTGAGGGTTTAATACTGTGGTGGCGTTTGCTGGACGGAAGCAGAGGAAGCTGTCCCGTAGCCTGTTGGTTGAGGGTTTAATACTGTGGTGGCGTTTGCTGGACGGAAGCAGAGGAAGCTGTCCCGTAGCCTGTTGGTTGAGGGTTTAATACTGTGGTGGCGTTTGCTGGACGGAAGCAGAGGAAGCTGTCCCGTAGCCTGTTGGTTGAGGGTTTAATACTGTGGTGGCGTTTGCTGGACGGAAGCAGCGGAAGCTGTCCCGTAGCCTGTTGGTTGAGGGTTTAATACTCTGGTGGCGTTTGCTGGACGGAAGCAGAGGAAGCTGTCCCGTAGCCTGTTGGTTGAGGGTTTAATACTGTGGTGGCGTTTGCTGGACGGAAGCAGAGGAAGCTGTCCCGTAGCCTGTTGGTTGAGGGTTTAATACTGGGGTGGCGTTTGCTGGACGGAAGCAGAGGAAGCTGTCCCGTAGCCTGTTGGTTGAGCGTTTAATACTGTGGTAGCGTTTGCTGGACGGAAGCAGAGGAAGCTGTCCCGTAGCCTGTTGGTTGAGGGTTTAATACTGTGGTGGCGTTTGCTGGACGGAAGCAGAGGAAGCTGTCCCGTAGCCTGTTGGTTGAGCGTTTAATACTGTGGTAGCGTTTGCTGGACGGAAGCAGAGGAAGCTGTCCCGTAGCCTGTTGGTTGAGGGTTTAATACTGTGGTGGCGTTTGCTGGACGGAAGCAGAGGAAGCTGTCCCGTAGCCTGTTGGTTGAGGGTTTAATACTGTGGTGGCGTTTGCTGGACGGAAGCAGAGGAAGCTGTCCCGTAGCCTGTTGGTTGAGGGTTTAATACTGTGGTGGCGTTTGCTGGACGGAAGCAGAGGAAGCTGTCCCGTAGCCTGTTGCTTGAGGGTTTAATACTGTAGTGGCGTTTGCTGGACGGAAGCAGAGGAAGCTGTCCCGTAGCCTGCTGGTTGAGGGTTTAATACTGTGGTGGCGTTTGCTGGACGGAAGCAGAGGAAGCTGTCCCGTAGCCTGTTGGTTGAGGGTTTAATACTGTGGTAGCGTTTGCTGGACGGAAGCAGAGGAAGCTGTCCCGTAGCCTGTTGGTTGAGGGTTTAATACTGTGGTGGCGTTTGCTGGACGGAAGCAGAGGAAGCTGTCCCGTAGCCTGTTGGTTGAGGGTTTAATACTGTGGTGGCGTTTGCTGGACGGAAGCAGAGGAAGCTGTCCCGTAGCCTGTTGGTTGAGGGTTTAATACTGTGGTAGCGTTTGCTGGACGGAAGCAGAGGAAGCTGTCCCGTAGCCTGTTGGTTGAGGGTTTAATACTCTGGTGGCGTTTGCTGGACGGAAGCAGAGGAAGCTGTCCCGTAGCCTGTTGGTTGAGGGTTTAATACTGTGGTGGCGTTTGCTGGACGGAAGCAGAGGAAGCTGTCCCGTAGCCTGTTGGTTGAGGGTTTAATACTGGGGTGGCGTTTGCTGGACGGAAGCAGAGGAAGCTGTCCCGTAGCCTGTTGGTTGAGGGTTTAATACTGTGGTGGCGTTTGCTGGACGGAAGCAGAGGAAGCTGTCCCGTAGCCTGTTGGTTGAGGGTTTAATACTGTGGTGGCGTTTGCTGGACGGAAGCAGAGGAAGCTGTCCCGTAGCCTGTTGCTTGAGGGTTTAATACTGTAGTGGCGTTTGCTGGACGGAAGCAGAGGAAGCTGTCCCGTAGCCTGCTGGTTGAGGGTTTAATACTGTGGTGGCGTTTGCTGGACGGAAGCAGAGGAAGCTGTCCCGTAGCCTGTTGGTTGAGGGTTTAATACTGTGGTAGCGTTTGCTGGACGGAAGCAGAGGAAGCTGTCCCGTAGCCTGTTGGTTGAGGGTTTAATACTGTGGTGGCGTTTGCTGGACGGAAGCAGAGGAAGCTGTCCCGTAGCCTGTTGGTTGAGGGTTTAATACTGTGGTGGCGTTTGCTGGACGGAAGCAGAGGAAGCTGTCCCGTAGCCTGTTGGTTGAGGGTTTAATACTGTGGTGGCGTTTGCTGGACGGAAGCAGAGGAAGCTGTCCCGTAGCCTGTTGGTTGAGGGTTTAATACTGTGGTAGCGTTTGCTGGACGGAAGCAGAGGAAGCTGTCCCGTAGCCTGTTGGTTGAGGGTTTAATACTGTGGTGGCGTTTGCTGGACGGAAGCAGAGGAAGCTGTCCCGTAGCCTGTTGGTTGAGGGTTTAATACTGTGGTGGCGTTTGCTGGACGGAAGCAGAGGAAGCTGTCCCGTAGCCTGTTGGTTGAGGGTTTAATACTGTGGTGGCGTTTGCTGGACGGAAGCAGAGGAAGCTGTCCCGTAGCCTGTTGTTTGAGGGTTTAATACTGTGGTGGCGTTTGCTGGACGGAAGCAGAGGAAGCTGTCCCGTAGCCTGTTGGTTGAGGGTTTAATACTGTGGTGGCGTTTGCTGGACGGAAGCAGAGGAAGCTGTCCCGTAGCCTGTTGGTTGAGGGTTTAATACTGTGGTGGCGTTTGCTGGACGGAAGCAGAGGAAGCTGTCCCGTAGCCTGTTGGTTGAGGGTTTAATACTGTGGTGGCGTTTGCTGGACGGAAGCAGCGGAAGCTGTCCCGTAGCCTGTTGGTTGAGGGTTTAATACTCTGGTGGCGTTTGCTGGACGGAAGCAGAGGAAGCTGTCCCGTAGCCTGTTGGTTGAGGGTTTAATACTGTGGTGGCGTTTGCTGGACGGAAGCAGAGGAAGCTGTCCCGTAGCCTGTTGGTTGAGGGTTTAATACTGGGGTGGCGTTTGCTGGACGGAAGCAGAGGAAGCTGTCCCGTAGCCTGTTGGTTGAGCGTTTAATACTGTGGTAGCGTTTGCTGGACGGAAGCAGAGGAAGCTGTCCCGTAGCCTGTTGGTTGAGGGTTTAATACTGTGGTGGCGTTTGCTGGACGGAAGCAGAGGAAGCTGTCCCGTAGCCTGTTGGTTGAGGGTTTAATACTGTGGTGGCGTTTGCTGGACGGAAGCAGAGGAAGCTGTCCCGTAGCCTGTTGGTTGAGGGTTTAATACTGTGGTAGCGTTTGCTGGACGGAAGCAGAGGAAGCTGTCCCGTAGCCTGTTGGTTGAGGGTTTAATACTGTGGTGGCGTTTGCTGGACGGAAGCAGAGGAAGCTGTCCCGTAGCCTGTTGGTTGAGGGTTTAATACTGTGGTAGCGTTTGCTGGACGGAAGCAGAGGAAGCTGTCCCGTAGCCTGTTGGTTGAGGGTTTAATACTCTGGTGGCGTTTGCTGGACGGAAGCAGAGGAAGCTGTCCCGTAGCCTGTTGGTTGAGGGTTTAATACTGTGGTGGCGTTTGCTGGACGGAAGCAGAGGAAGCTGTCCCGTAGCCTGTTGGTTGAGGGTTTAATACTGGGGTGGCGTTTGCTGGACGGAAGCAGAGGAAGCTGTCCCGTAGCCTGTTGGTTGAGCGTTTAATACTGTGGTAGCGTTTGCTGGACGGAAGCAGAGGAAGCTGTCCCGTAGCCTGTTGGTTGAGGGTTTAATACTGTGGTGGCGTTTGCTGGACGGAAGCAGAGGAAGCTGTCCCGTAGCCTGTTGGTTGAGGGTTTAATACTGTGGTGGCGTTTGCTGGACGGAAGCAGAGGAAGCTGTCCCGTAGCCTGTTGGTTGAGGGTTTAATACTGTGGTAGCGTTTGCTGGACGGAAGCAGAGGAAGCTGTCCCGTAGCCTGTTGGTTGAGGGTTTAATACTGTGGTGGCGTTTGCTGGACGGAAGCAGAGGAAGCTGTCCCGTAGCCTGTTGGTTGAGGGTTTAATACTGTGGTGGCGTTGGCTGGACGGAAGCAGAGGAAGCTGTCCCGTAGCCTGTTGGTTGAGGGTTTAATACTGTGGTGGCGTTTGCTGGACGGAAGCAGAGGAAGCTGTCCCGTAGCCTGTTGGTTGAGCGTTTAATACTGTGGTAGCGTTTGCTGGACGGAAGCAGAGGAAGCTGTCCCGTAGCCTGTTGGTTGAGGGTTTAATACTGTGGTGGCGTTTGCTGGACGGAAGCAGAGGAAGCTGTCCCGTAGCCTGTTGGTTGAGGGTTTAATACTGTGGTGGCGTTTGCTGGACGGAAGCAGAGGAAGCTGTCCCGTAGCCTGTTGGTTGAGGGTTTAATACTGTGGTGGCGTTTGCTGGACGGAAGCAGAGGAAGCTGTCCCGTAGCCTGTTGCTTGAGGGTTTAATACTGTAGTGGCGTTTGCTGGACGGAAGCAGAGGAAGCTGTCCCGTAGCCTGCTGGTTGAGGGTTTAATACTGTGGTGGCGTTTGCTGGACGGAAGCAGAGGAAGCTGTCCCGTAGCCTGTTGGTTGAGGGTTTAATACTGTGGTAGCGTTTGCTGGACGGAAGCAGAGGAAGCTGTCCCGTAGCCTGTTGGTTGAGGGTTTAATACTGTGGTGGCGTTTGCTGGACGGAAGCAGAGGAAGCTGTCCCGTAGCCTGTTGGTTGAGGGTTTAATACTGTGGTGGCGTTTGCTGGACGGAAGCAGAGGAAGCTGTCCCGTAGCCTGTTGGTTGAGGGTTTAATACTGTGGTGGCGTTTGCTGGACGGAAGCAGAGGAAGCTGTCCCGTAGCCTGTTGGTTGAGGGTTTAATACTGTGGTAGCGTTTGCTGGACGGAAGCAGAGGAAGCTGTCCCGTAGCCTGTTGGTTGAGGGTTTAATACTGTGGTGGCGTTTGCTGGACGGAAGCAGAGGAAGCTGTCCCGTAGCCTGTTGGTTGAGGGTTTAATACTGTGGTGGCGTTTGCTGGACGGAAGCAGAGGAAGCTGTCCCGTAGCCTGTTGGTTGAGGGTTTAATACTGTGGTGGCGTTTGCTGGACGGAAGCAGAGGAAGCTGTCCCGTAGCCTGTTGTTTGAGGGTTTAATACTGTGGTGGCGTTTGCTGGACGGAAGCAGAGGAAGCTGTCCCGTAGCCTGTTGGTTGAGGGTTTAATACTGTGGTGGCGTTTGCTGGACGGAAGCAGAGGAAGCTGTCCCGTAGCCTGTTGGTTGAGGGTTTAATACTGTGGTGGCGTTTGCTGGACGGAAGCAGAGGAAGCTGTCCCGTAGCCTGTTGGTTGAGGGTTTAATACTGTGGTGGCGTTTGCTGGACGGAAGCAGCGGAAGCTGTCCCGTAGCCTGTTGGTTGAGGGTTTAATACTCTGGTGGCGTTTGCTGGACGGAAGCAGAGGAAGCTGTCCCGTAGCCTGTTGGTTGAGGGTTTAATACTGTGGTGGCGTTTGCTGGACGGAAGCAGAGGAAGCTGTCCCGTAGCCTGTTGGTTGAGGGTTTAATACTGGGGTGGCGTTTGCTGGACGGAAGCAGAGGAAGCTGTCCCGTAGCCTGTTGGTTGAGCGTTTAATACTGTGGTAGCGTTTGCTGGACGGAAGCAGAGGAAGCTGTCCCGTAGCCTGTTGGTTGAGGGTTTAATACTGTGGTGGCGTTTGCTGGACGGAAGCAGAGGAAGCTGTCCCGTAGCCTGTTGGTTGAGGGTTTAATACTGTGGTGGCGTTTGCTGGACGGAAGCAGAGGAAGCTGTCCCGTAGCCTGTTGGTTGAGGGTTTAATACTGTGGTAGCGTTTGCTGGACGGAAGCAGAGGAAGCTGTCCCGTAGCCTGTTGGTTGAGGGTTTAATACTGTGGTGGCGTTTGCTGGACGGAAGCAGAGGAAGCTGTCCCGTAGCCTGTTGGTTGAGGGTTTAATACTGTGGTGGCGTTTGCTGGACGGAAGCAGAGGAAGCTGTCCCGTAGCCTGTTGGTTGAGGGTTTAATACTGTGGTGGCGTTTGCTGGACGGAAGCAGAGGAAGCTGTCCCGTAGCCTGTTGGTTGAGGGTTTAATACTGTGGTGGCGTTTGCTGGACGGAAGCAGAGGAAGCTGTCCCGTAGCCTGTTGGTTGAGGGTTTAATACTGTGGTGGCGTTTGCTGGACGGAAGCAGAGGAAGCTGTCCCGTAGCCTGTTGGTTGAGGATTTAATACTGTGGTGGCGTTTGCTGGACGGAAGCAGAGGAAGCTGTCCCGTAGCCTGTTGGTTGAGGGTTTAATACTGTGGTGGCGTTTGCTGGACGGAAGCAGAGGAAGCTGTCCCGTAGCCTGTTGGTTGAGGGTTTAATACTGTGGTGGCGTTTGCTGGACGGAAGCAGAGGAAGCTGTCCCGTAGCCTGTTGGTTGAGGGTTTAATACTGTGGTGGCGTTTGCTGGACGGAAGCAGAGGAAGCTGTCCCGTAGCCTGTTGGTTGAGGGTTTAATACTGTGGTGGCGTTTGCTGGACGGAAGCAGAGGAAGCTGTCCCGTAGCCTGTTGGTTGAGGGTTTAATACTGGGGTGGCGTTTGCTGGACGGAAGCAGAGGAAGCTGTCCCGTAGCCTGTTGGTTGAGCGTTTAATACTGTGGTAGCGTTTGCTGGACGGAAGCAGAGGAAGCTGTCCCGTAGCCTGTTGGTTGAGGGTTTAATACTGTGGTGGCGTTTGCTGGACGGAAGCAGAGGAAGCTGTCCCGTAGCCTGTTGGTTGAGGGTTTAATACTGTGGTGGCGTTTGCTGGACGGAAGCAGAGGAAGCTGTCCCGTAGCCTGTTGGTTGAGGGTTTAATACTGTGGTAGCGTTTGCTGGACGGAAGCAGAGGAAGCTGTCCCGTAGCCTGTTGGTTGAGGGTTTAATACTGTGGTAGCGTTTGCTGGACGGAAGCAGAGGAAGCTGTCCCGTAGCCTGTTGGTTGAGGGTTTAATACTGTGGTGGCGTTTGCTGGACGGAAGCAGAGGAAGCTGTCCCGTAGCCTGTTGGTTGAGGGTTTAATACTGTGGTGGCGTTTGCTGGACGGAAGCAGAGGAAGCTGTCCCGTAGCCTGTTGGTTGAGGGTTTAATACTGTGGTGGCGTTTGCTGGACGGAAGCAGAGGAAGCTGTCCCGTAGCCTGTTGGTTGAGGGTTTAATACTGTGGTGGCGTTTGCTGGACGGAAGCAGAGGAAGCTGTCCCGTAGCCTGTTGGTTGAGGGTTTAATACTGTGGTGGCGTTTGCTGGACGGAAGCAGAGGAAGCTGTCCCGTAGCCTGTTGGTTGAGGGTTTAATACTGTGGTGGCGTTTGCTGGACGGAAGCAGAGGAAGCTGTCCCGTGGCCTGTTGGTTGAGGGTTTAATACTCTGGTGGCGTTTGCTGGACGGAAGCAGAGGAAGCTGTCCCGTAGCCTGTTGGTTGAGGGTTTAATACTGTGGTAGCGTTTGCTGGACGGAAGCAGAGGAAGCTGTCCCGTAGCCTGTTGGTTGAGGGTTTAATACTGTGGTAGCGTTTGCTGGACGGAAGCAGCTGAAACAGTTGATGGCTGGGGTGACGAGTGTCCCCGATTACCTTACAGGCCTTCTTTACGCACCTGGCAAAAGGTAGTGGGGAGGCCAAGGCAAAAGAGAGGGTGAAAGGTGTGGCAATAGCTGTGTGGAGATGCGTGGATTCATTTCTTGGGTTGCAAAGTAGGTAAAGGTCGAGGAGAGTGGGATGACATTAGGATCTGGGTGTGATAGGTGAATTTAAACTGATGACAACGGAAACTGATCGGATAGGGAAACAGGTCACAGTATAATGGGAAGTAAGCAGTGAGGGGAGCAGCCGGATGGGAAGCATCGGGTGAATGCATAGGTGATAGGTAGATTGAGAGGCTGGGTAGAAAGGGAGATGAGGAAGAGAAGATGTGTGAACGCCCATTACGGGTTGAGATCTGATGCATTTTAGAGAAAGACACTTACATACAAACACACGAGCACTCAAACACGACGCATTTAAGATTTGGTCTGTGTTGAAGAGTCGTGTGAAGAGCACATCATGTTTCCCAATAGGTGATGGGAAGAATAACGCAAAAGAGCCAGTCAATAATACATCCAAAAGACACATCCAAAATCCCCACAGACAGACACTCACCGTAGCTTCATTAGTTTGCAGTCCGGGTTCTCTAAAGCCTTAGATAGCTCTTTCACGCCTGAGTCGCCCAGGTTATTGTAATTCAGGTCCAGTTCCTGCAGTGAGCAGCTTCTATGGAGAATGGAGGCCAGATCCCCAGCGCAACAGTGCGTGAGGACGTTCATATCCAGCCTGATGACAAGAACAGGGATGATAAAAGAGTGATATGAGAGAAGAGGTCCTGTATTATTGATCGAGAACGTGAAATCAATGGCTATTTCATCAGGTACAGGGGAGGATCCCACTGTGGCTCTCTGCCGCTGTTGCAGGTTCAACTTGTTTGTGGGCTCATAGTTGCTCTTCCACAGAGCACCGGTGGAATGCCCCGCTACTTGAGTACTGTCGCCTTCCTGCTAGTTTAAATCTACTGTTGCATTTACCCCAACTTCTCTCATTAACAAAACATTTTCGCCTGCAGAATCGCTGCTGATGGGATTTGTTTTTTTTTTAAATTGCACCATTCTCAGTAATCACTAAATACTTCTGTCAGTGAAAAAAAAAACATAGATGATCTGCAGTTTCTGAGATACTCAAACCACCATATCTGGCACTAGCAGTCATTCTACGGTAAATGTCACTTAGATCACATTTCTTCCCCATTCTGATGATTAGTCAGAAATATATTTTTTTTTTAAAACTAAAATGGCTAAATCGGTTGACCATGTTTGCACGTTCTATGTAGTAAATTAGAGCCACAGGATTGGCTGACTAGATAGTTAAATTAAGAAACTGAACATCAATACGGTAAATGTCACTTAGATCAGATTTCTTCCCCTTTCTGATGATTGGTCATAAATAAATAAAAACTAGAACAACTAAACTGGTTTACCATATTTGCATGTTCTATGTCGTAAATTAGAGCCACAGGCTTGGCTGACTGGATATTTACATTAAGAAACAGAACTTGGGAACAAGTGTACTTCATAAACTGGCCACTGAACGTCTTAGCTCGCAATAAAAGTAACTGTAGGATTTGGACGGAGGAATTGTTTATCCCTTTTACTCCCAGAAACTGCCCGCAGGATGATCTCCTCCAGCAGATTTTTGCTGCTCCAGATTTCAGAAAACGCTATGTATTCTGTCCCAGTGTTTTACGCCTCGCGGAATGAGCACAACCCTTCACCTTCGGGTACCTACCGAAGCTTCTCTATTTGGCAGCCTGGTTCCATCGCACGTTCAGACAGCAGTTTCACTCCAGAATCCCGCAACTGATTGCAGTTCAGTCTGAGGAGAAGGGGACACAGAAATAGAACAAACACAATCTAAGACCCCAAGGCTAAGACCGAACGAAACAACTTCAGAGAAAAAGAGGCTCCTGAGATTCCCATCCATCTTTTAGGATGAAAACGTGGAGGATTTTCTTTAACCGGAGAGTGGTGAATCTGTGGTGAATCGCCACAGGCAAATGTGGAGATCATGTCTTTACGTATATCTAAGGCAGAATCTCATAGATTTTAGATTGGTCATGGCACGTAGGGATATGGGGAGAAGGCAGGAGACTGGGGGCTGAGAGGAAAATCCGAATAGCAATGATGGGTCAAATCATCCAGTCAGCAGCCATTAATTCAGGGGTTGGAGTGAGGCTTGAGTGGTAAAAGGCCCAAAAGAAGAAAACTTCTGATGTAATAAATAGAATTATTCCGTATCGTAAGCCTTTGTGGACGGGTTGGGTGCAGTGCCCTTGGAAAGTTCCCTCTCGGATAACACCTCGTCATCATTGGGATTATAGTTAGGAGGAGGAGTAGAAGACCCAAGTAGAGCAAGGATAGGGTGTGAAAATGGAAAATGGAGTTACTTCTTCGTAACTCGGGAACAACCGGCCGGGTGTTAATGATTAGCGGTGCTTTAGGAAGACGGTGTCTGTCTTGAAGGAGCCCCACCACCCAGCACCTGCCCCCTTCTCATCGTCAGGAAGGAGGTACAGAAGCTTGAGGGCACAGATTCAGGGCCAGATTCTTCCCCCATTTCAAAGTGGACTACTTTTCCTGTACTACTTTTTTTTAAAAAAAGGTAACGACGAGGGTTTATATATTAGCGTTAGGGACATATGGATAGTTACCCCAGTTCCTGGCATCTCTGAAGCACTGGTCCCAGTCGCTGGAGTCCTTCAAGTTCAATATAGCAGCTCTCCACATTGAGGTGTTTTATGGAGCCACTGAGCCCAACAGCACAAGACAGGATTGCACAGTCAGTTGGAGTCAGCAGCGATCCGCTGAACGAAACAACTTTCGCAGATCCCAGAGTAGCCTGAGCTAGTTTACGATCCTGAGATTCAGTCACGTATTGCAGTGCATTCAGCAGTTCCCTTTTATTGGAATCTGTCCCTGTGTTTGCGATCTGACGGTCAATCTCCTTCTCTAGCCACTCTTTAACTAGGTTAGCGGTCTGATCGGGGAACGGACCCAGAAATTCCTTCAGAGCCCAGTCTGATCCGCTGTAGGAGAGGCCGACGACAAAGCGAAGAAATGTCTCAAATCGGTCATCTTCTGCAGGCTGGATTTCAGTGAAAAGATCCCGGCTGTCCTCAGGATCAGCTCGTAGGAACTGTGTGAGTGCGGCAACAAACTCTTGTACAACGAGGTGGGTAAACGCGTAAACCACGGTCCCCGTGGAACCATCTCCCTTCAGCAGTTCTATCATGAAACTGGACAGGAATCCAGTAGGTTTCAAATCGTGTTCAATCAGATCTTCAGCTGTAAACGTAGTCTTCTTCTCGGACAGTCCCTTGAAAGCCAGATTACCAACCATCATGAGCACGTCTTTTGGTTTCTCTGCGTCACGTCTGTGGTGCTTCAGGATGTTGTAAATGTGCTTGGAAAAGGTTTGCGTTATGGTTATGGGCAAACCCCAATGCCCGCTGTCTCTCTTTACGTCCGTGCCCCCCAGTGACTGGCGGATCGCTGAGCAGTATAACGGATTATGGCTCATGCTGTAAAGGATCTTGTTCTCCTGCAGGAGTTTGAATGCAGATGTCGCCACTGCCTGGTCTTCAAAAAACCTACTGAAGTATTCTTTTTGTTCCTTATCGGAAAATCCCAGGATTTCAGCCCAGAGGGTGATGTCTGCCTTTTCCAATAAATGTAACGCAGTGCGGCGGGAGGTGACCAGCACTGAACACCCTGGGAGCAGCTTATGCTGGATTAAACCGTGCACAATGTCAGACACTTCGCATCGCCACTCGGGATCCGGGCGCATGGGCTGAAGTCGTCCGTTTCTATGACTGTCTGTGAAATCGATTCTGTGCTTGAATTCATTTAAATCATCAAATATAAACAGCAGTGCCTTCGGGTTCTTCCAGACCTCTCCTATGTCATTCCCAAGGTGCTGATATTGACTCAAAATCAGCTCCCTCAGGTTTATTTTGCCTTTAATTTTGTTTAAATCCTTGCATTTGAAACTGAACACAAACTGAAACTGCTGAAATATTTTCCCCGTGGCCCAGTCATAAATAACCTTTTGCACCAGCGTGGTTTTCCCGCTCCCTGGGATTCCGAGCAAAGCTACTGAACTCCCAGATGTGATTCGACTCAATGAATAGCTGCTCCAGAACAACTGCTCCGTTCGCAGTTTTTCCCCTTTGTTATAGTCCTTCTCCAGTTTCTCTCTCCACTTCTCATCGTCCAGATCCCCTTCCCTCAGTTCATGTTCCGTCATCCGGCAGCCTCGGTCAGTGGAAACAATCGTGAGCTCACAGTATCGATCAGACAACTGGAAGTATTCACTCTCCCCCTCCCCCTCCGGGATCGTTTCTATTTTCATTCTTTCGTTTTCCCCCCGCAATATTTCCTTGTGTTTCTGGTGAACTTCTGAAAAAAGAAAGAACAGACGGAATGTTTATTTATTTCCGTGATTAATCCCAGAGTTTCACTTCAATGTCATGCACAGTTGCGGGACGTTTGTTGGGTACAGGGACAGTGCGCAACTCGATTGCGGCAATAGACCAAGGGGAACATCTCGCCCTTATGTTGAATTTTATTGATTGGGTCGCCAGCACAAGATGGAGGAATCGTAGAGGCGGAAATCGGGAACAAACTTCAATAAGATGCAGGAACTCGTGCAATCACGTTGAGTTTGCGAAGGGAAATTGACAAGGGGCGTCTGTGTTCAGACCAACAATGTAAATTTAAAACAGAACAGAAAGGAAGTAACTCTGTATAAAGGACACATGGGGGAGCGTGGAGCAATAACTTGCAAGCGGAGGTAGATTCAGATGGGTGGTGATAGTCAGATAGAGGAGGGAAGAGTGGAGGCAAAGAGTGAATCACAATCAGGTTGACCTTCTCGGGCAAATGTAGTGCAATTTGTTAAATTTCCTGCAGCAGTAGAATGAAATTCGTTATAAATAAACCTGGAGAAAAAAGAACTGAATTGGAGTTACTGTTGATATGTCGATTAAATAGTTAAGTTAATAAAAAAGTAGTGCAAGAGGAGTAGACAGCTGGCAGAGGGCAAGAATCTAATCCTGATTACGTGCCTTCGGGCGTCTACACCTCTTTCCTGATGGTAACGACGAGAAGGCGACATGCGCTGCGTGGTGCGGATCCTCAATGAAGAACGTCATTAATTATGTCATTAAGCACCGCTGACCATTAACGGTCCCCACCACCCGGGGACTCAGCTGCCGCCGTTATTGGAACCTGACCGTGAGAGAAGGTGGTGCATGGGCTCTGAGAATGGAGGTGGGAGCGTGAAAAAAGATCTGCAGCGTTTTACTTGCTGCCTGTTTATTGCGGAATAGACCCGACCAGACCGCCAGCCCACTCCGCTTAGCAATTGCCCCCAATTTAGTGTGAGCACGATAACGGGACAAAGTACAATGACCAATTAACCTATCACCTGGTGTATCACTGGAGTGCTGGCGCGAACCGAAAGACCCAGAAGGAAGCACGCGGTCACAGGGTGAACATTCGAACTCCTTACAGGCAGTACCGGACTTGAACGTGGGCAGCATGGACTGCGAGCTATGGCGCACGCGCAAAACTGGGCAGCGGAAATGGGTTCAGAGGGAAGCACACCATGAAGCTGAGAAGCTGAATTCACTAGGTTTCCTTCGGATCTATTCGTTGCCTTGTGTACTCTGATTAGATTATCTCTGTTCTGATAATGCACTGTCACCCAGCAATTATTTTCAAGGATATACGTTGTTACGAATGTGCCACGACTCTGAGGGGCCGAAGGGTACAAAGTAGCCCCCTCCTTTTCGAGAATCGCAAGATGGCTATTAATTCGGGTCTGGGACCCAGGAAATGAGAGAGAGAGAGTGAGTGAGAGTGAGAGTGAGAGTGAGAGTGAGAGTGAGAGTGAGAGTGAGAGTGAGAGTGAGAGTGAGAGAGAGAGAGAGAGAGAGAGAGAGAGAGAGAGAGAGAGAGAGAGTGAGAGAGTGAGAGAGTGTGAGAGAGTGAGAGAGTGAGAGAGAGTGAGAGAGTGAGAGTGAGAGTGAGAGAGAGAGAGAGACACACACACACACACACACCAGGAGAGACGCTAGAAATCCCGTGACAGCGTTTAATAGCGACAGCCGATGGGAGGCTCGCGTGCGTCCTTTCCCTTTGCTTGGGATTGGGGCCTTACCACGGAAGAAAGGCTTAGCTAAAGGACCGGCTGCACCAACGGAACTCTCGAAGGATCGAAATCCTAAAAAGGAAAAGCTGGCAAGTTTCTAAAACTCTCTCTTGACTCCACCCAAAGGCTGCAGCCTGAATGAACTGAGTGACTTTTATATTTCCATCGGACAATACATTATCCCCTAGACAACGATAGAGCTTATTTCTTATTGATTATTATTATACCCGCACTTTTAGATTTAGTATTGACGATGTATATTATCTGTATGTTTGCATTGATATTATTTTTGTGTATTTTTACTAATAAATACTGTTAAAAATAGTACCATCAGACTTCAATGGACCTCTCTATCTTTGCTGGTAAGTGATCCAGTTACGGGGTTCGTAACAACATGAAATAAGTAACGAAATACAATGAAGTTAATAATTTACTGGTTAAATATCTCATATATGTGTACATATATGTATGTATAGACACATAAAAGTGAAAAGGTGCAATACACACACCCACATATCATATAAACTGAGTAACAGTACAAGATATACACACACACATATATAACTCAGAGTGTAGGTAGAGGACATAGAAATGGAGGTCAGTGTAGCAGAGACAGACCGCCAGAGACCATGGCAGGTCAAGCCACTGCTCGGGATGTACCATCACCTGATATTAGAGGTGTCTGACGTAAGAAAATCCCACGAGTGGCTGGAGAGGGTAGTGCTGAGGGGCAGCACCAAGGCCCTGGTCACGGCTGCACTATTCCATCCCTTTGACTGTGGAGAGGGAGCTGACAGATAACAACGAACACAAAGTACCATGACGACACACGAGACCACTCTCTGTGTAAAGAAATTCCCCCTCGTGTTACCCTTAAACTTTAGCCCCCTAACTCTCAACTCATGTCCTCTTGTTTGAATCTCCCCTTCCCTCAATGGAAAAAGCCTATTCACGTCAACTCGATCTAACCCCCTCATAATTTTAAATACCTCTATCAAGTCCTTCTTCGCTCCAAAGAATAAAGACCTAACTTGTTTAATCTTTCCCTGTAACTTAGGTGCTGAAACCCAGGAAACATTCTAGTAAATCTCCTCTGTACTCTCTCTATTTTGTTGACATCTTTCCTGTAATTCAGTGACCAGAACTGTACACAATACTCCAAATTTGACCTTATCAATGCCTTGTACAATTTTAACATTACATCCCAACTCCTGTACTCAATGCTCTGATTTATAAAGGCCAGCATACCAAAAGCTTTCTTCACCACCCTATCCACATGAGATTCCACCTTCAGGGAACTATGCACCATTATTCCTAGATCAGTCTGTTCTACTGCATTCTTGTGTCCAGCGATCCGCTAGAGGAACTCTGCTGGTTCTCCAAGATCTATACGGGCAAACTAATTGCTGACGGTTCGTGACGGCTGATAACACTCAGCCAGGCCCGCTGCACTTAAAAGGGCTGCTCGACACTCCAAGTGTGATGAGTATTGTCCTAGTCGGTACCAACTTCCACCACTGAGAAGTAGTACCTACCGTAAATCTCTTCTCAGCTGTTCGCATTATTACAACGACTTGATGTGACATTTCTCTGAGTTAATACAGAAGCTCGATCGGTACAGCACGGCAACAGGCCATTATGCCCATCGAAATGTGCGAAACCAGCTAAGGAGCAAATTAAAGACGCCAAACACTAATTCCTCCTACCTGCAGCATGTCCATATCCCTCCATCTTCCTTACATCCATCTGCCAATACAAACATTTCTTAAAACATAAACGGTATTTGCCTCTGGCACCATACCAGGCAATGCATTCCAAGCACCTAATACTCTCTGAGTAAAATAATCGTGCCTGTCACATCCTCTTGAACCGACCCCATCTCGCCTACAATGCAGACACTCTGGTATTAGACATTTTAAACCCTGGGTATCGGATTCTCGTTGTTTATCTGTGTCACTCATAAACTTGTAAACACTATCGGATCTTGACTCAGCTTCTGGCGGACCGCAGAAAGCAATCCGATTCCCTCCAGTGTCTTGTTACAGTACGTGCCCTACAAACCAGGCAGCATGGTGGTGAGTCTCGCCTTCACCCTCTCCTTCCTTTAAATGGGTGACCAGAATCCATGCAATGACATAAATGTGGATAAACCGTGGTTTCGTAAGGTTGCAACGTATAACCACGTAACAATGACAGCACGGAAACAGGCCATCTCGGCCCTTCTAGTCCGTGCCGAACGCTTACACTCACCTCGTCCCACTGGCCCGCACTCAGCCCATAACCCTCCATTCCTTTCCCATCCATATACCCATCCAATTTTGCTTTAAATGACAATACCAAACCTGCCTCTACCACTTCTACAGGAAGCTCATTCCACACAGCTACCACTCTCTAAGTAAACAAGTTCCCCCTCGTGTTACCCTTAAACTTCTGACCCCTAACTCTCAACTCATGTCCTCTTGTTTGAATCTCCCCTACTCTCAATGGAAAACGCCTATCCACACCAACTCTAACTACCCCCTCATAATTTTAAATACCTCTATAGTCCTCCTCAAACTTCTACGCTCCAAAGAATAAAGACCTAACTTGTTCAATCTTTCCCTGTAACTTGGGTGCTGAAACCCAGGTAACATTCTAGTAAATCTCCCCTGTACTCTCTAGTTTGTTGACATCTTTCCTATAATTCGGTGACCAGAACTGTGCACAATATTCCAAATTTGACCTTATCAATGCCTTGTACAATTTTAACATTACATCCCAACTCCTGTACTCAATGCTCTGATTTATAAAGGCCAACACACCAAAAGCTTTCTTCACCACCCTATCCACATGAGATTCCACCTTCAGGGAACTATGCACCATTATTCCTAGATCACTCTGTTCTACTGCATTCTTCAATGCCCTACCATTTACCATGTATGTCCTATTTGGATTATTCCTACCAAAATGTAGCACCTCACACTGATCAGCATTAAAGTCCATCTGCCATCGTTCAGCCCACTCTTCTAACTGGCCTAAATCTTTCCGCAAACTTTGAAAACCTACTTCATTATCCACAATGCCACCTACCTTAGTATCATCTGCATGCTTACTAATCCAATTTACCACCCCATCATCCAAATCATTAATGTACATGACAAACAACATTGGACCCAGTACAGATCCCTGAGGCACACCACTAGTCACCGGCCTCCAACCTGACAAACAGTTATCCACCACTACTCTCTGGCATCTCCCATCCAGCCACTGTTGAATCCGTTTTACTACTTCAATATTAATACCTAACGATTGAACCTTCCTAACTAACCTTCTGTGCGGAACCTTGTCAAAGGCCTTAATGAAGTCCATATAGACAACATCCACTGCTTTACCCTCGTCAATGTTCCTCGTAACCTCTTCAAAAAATTTAAATAAGATTCGTCAAACATGACCTTCCATGCACAAATCCATGTTGACTGTTCCTAATCAGACCCTGTCTTTCCAAGATAATTATATATACCATCTCTAAGAATACTTTCCATTAATTTACCCACCACTGACGTCAAACTGACAGGCCTATAATTGCTATGTTTATTCTTAGAACCCTTTGTAAACAATGCAACCACATGAGCAATACGCCAATCCTGCGACACCATCCCCGTTTCTAATGAAATTTGAAATATTTCTGTCAGAGCCCCTGCTATTTCTACACTAACCTCCCTCAAGGTCCTAGGGAATATCCTGTCAGGAACCGCAGATTTATCCACTTTTATATTCCTTAAAAGCGCCAGTGCTTCCTCTTCTTTAATCGTCATAGTTTCCATAACTTCCCTACTTTTCCCTTACCTTACACAATTTAATATCCTTTCCTTAGTAAATACAGAAGAAAAGAAATTGTTCAAAATCTCCCCCATCTCCCTTGGCTCCACCCATATCTGTCCACTCTGATTCTCTAAGGGACCAATTTTTATCCCTCACTATCCTTTTGCTATCAATATAACTGTAGAAACCCCTTGGATTTATTTTCACCTTACTTGACAAAGCAACCTCGTATCTTCTTTTAGCTTTTCTAATTTCTTTCTTAAGATTCTTCTTACATTCTTTTTATTCCTCGAGCACCTCATTTACTCCATGCTGCCTATATTTATTGTAGATATCTCTCTTTTTCCTAACCAAGTTTCCAATATCCTTTGAAAACCATGGCTGTCTCAAACTTATAACCTTTCCTTTCAACCTAACCGGAACATAAAGATTCTGTACCCTCAAAATTTCACCTTTGAATGACCACCATTTCTCTATTACATCCTTCCCATAAAACAAATTGTCCCAATCCACTCCTTCTAAATCCTTTCGCATTGCCTCAAAGTTAGCCTTTCTCCAATCAAAAATCTCAACCGTGGGTCCAGTCCTATCCTTCTCCATAATTATATTGCAAATAATGGCATTGTGATCACTGGACCAGAAGTACTCCCCAACACATACCTCCATCACCTGACCTATTTCATTCCCTAACAGAAGATCCAACAGTGCCCCTTCTCCAGTTGTTACCTCTATGTATTTCTGCAAAAAACTATCCTGCACACATTTTACAAACTCCAAACCTTCCATCCCTTTTACAGAATGGGCTTCCCAGTCTATGTGTAGAAAATTAAAATCTCCCACAATCTCAACCCTGTGCTTACTACAAATATCTGCTATCTCCTTGCAAATTTGCTCCTCCAATTCTTGCTCCCCATTAGGTGGTCTATAATACACCCCTATAAGTGTTACTACACCTTTCCCATTCCTCAATTCCACCCAAATAGCCTCCCTAGACGAGCTCTAATCTATCCTGCCAGAGCACCGCTGTAATATTTTCTCTGACAAGCAACACAACACCTCCCCCTGTTGTCCCTCCAATTCTATCACACCTGAAGCAACAAAATCCAGGAATATTTAGTTGCCAATCACACCCCTCCTGCAACCATGTTTCACTAATAGCTGCAACATCATACTTCCAGGTCTCAAACCATGCTCTAAGCTCATCCACCTTTCTTACAATGCTCCTAGCATTAAAATAAATGCACTTAAGAAATTCTCCACCTCTTCCTCTCTGTTTATCTCTAACAGTACAAAGAACTTTACTGTCTTCTTTTTCTTCCTTCTCCCATACATCTGTTTCTACTCTCTGGTTCCCCTCCCCCCTCATATCTAGTTTAAATTCACTGGAGCCTCTCTAGCAAACCTAACTGCAAGAATAGTTGTCCCTCTCCAGTTCAGATGTAAACCATCCCGCCGCAACAGGTCAAACCTTCCCTGGAAAACTGCCCAATTATCTATAAATCTGAAGCCCTCCGTCCTGCACCATGTCTTCAGCCACGTGTTGATCTGCACTATCTTACTATTTCTAAACCCACCTGCACGTGGCACTGGTAGCAATCCTGAGATTGCAATCCTGGAGGTCCTGTCCTATAACTTGGCACCTAGCTCCCTAAACTCACCTTTCAGGATCTCCTCACTCAACATAACCTCTTGAGTTTTGAACTGAGTGCCTCGTCTACTAAAAGCTAGCATTCCATAAGCCTTCCCAACCAGCTTGTCGACCTGCAGCTATGGAAGCAGATACCAAGACCTCTGCTCAGCAACATTGTTAAAGATCATGTGGGATGGTGTCAAAAGCCTTCGAAAATCCATTTAGGCAGCATCCACCGCCTTTCCCTTATCAACTTCTCTGACGAACTTGTGAAAAATCTGAATGAATTTGGTAAGACATGACCTTCCCCGCGCAAAACCATGCTGGATCTCCATAAATAGGTTTCCGAATGCTCATCTATCCTGTCTTTGGAGAATTTTTTCCAAAAATTTCCCTACAACCGACGTGTGATTCTCTGTTCTATAATTCCCAGGAAGGTCTACATATATATTTAATTGTGTTATTTTTTTTCCCCCGCCTCCGCTGCTGAGGAGACGAGGACAGCTAAGGTCCCGCTATCCTTCTGGCAGGGATCTTTGGGCTTTTACAGTGAACCCAATGAGAGCATGTGGGCTTTCACCGAGTATTTCAACTTCACTGCAGATGGCTAGTGGTTCGCAATACACCGGAAAAACGATTGCATCATTTCCAAAAGTTGGAAATAACGCAGAAACTTGAACCATATCGGGGGGTAATGTGTGATTCATGTCAATATCTGACGATAGCAAATACATTTTTCCAGACTTTTTCTCTTTCAGAACTAATAATTTTTTATGAAAACAGTTAGTTTATTCCATATCTTATTTCTTACCTTGCAGATGACAGGGCAATTCTGGTAAACCTTGGCTGTTGTTCATGAATTCAAATACATCGGGACCTGTTTAAAGGAACGGACTTTCGTAAATTCAAATTTGACTAACATTGTTAAATCTGCAATCGAGTTAGAATTTGATGGGGTTTTTTTTTACCGGTTTTCTGGAGCTCATTCAGAATTTTGTCCAGCTTTGGCGACTCATTTCGCATTTTCACAAACGCTTCCCACATCACCCTCTGGGCACTGGAGCCTTTGTCCATCACTAGACTGAGCAAGAGTTTGGAACCGCCTGTTCGGTTACCGTTCTTTGCATGCTCAGTGACTCTCTGCAAAAGACAGCAATACGTTTGTTGCGAGGTGGATTCAACCCCCGACATATTATTTACCTGTTTACTTATTTTTGTTCATTCTCTGTGTCTTCAAAGTTAATGTCGACCTCCTGTCAGCTGGAATCAGTCCGGTGATTCTGTCCTCTCTCACGATCAAAAAGTTTTCACTCTCAAAACATCTGCTCTTTTTCTTCCCTGCACCATTCTCTACAAAATCCAGAGACCATAGTTCATGAAGGTCCCAGGAGATTGGTAGTTTCTGAGATGATCCAATGATATCGAAAATCGTTCCACTCTCAATATCCCTTAGATATCATTTTCCCCCGGCCCCCATGATGATGTTTGACTTGAACAACAACTGAAGAACTTGATCATATCTGTATGCTTTACGTGATTCATTTATGAGCACCAACTGCTCTGCTGTGGCACTTGCAATAATAAATGTTGCCACGAGTGGCTGTGGAGGCCAAGTCATTGGGCGTATTTAAGACGGAGTTAGATAGGTTCTTGATTAGCCAGGACATCAAAGGGTATGGGGTGAAAGCAGGGGAGTGGGAATTACTGGATGAAGTGGATCAGCCCATGACTGAATGTTTGCTGATGATACTAAGCTGGGTGGCAGTGTGACATGTGAGGAGGATGTTAGGAGAATTCAGGGTGACTTGGATAGGCTGGGTGAGTGGGCAGATACTTGGCAGATGTCATTTAATGTGAATAAGTGTGAGGTTATCCACTTTGGGAGGAAGAACAGGAAGGCAGATTATTATCTGAACGGTGTAGAGTTAGGTAAGGGAGAAATACAATGAGATCTCGGAGTCCTAGTTCATCAGTCACTGAAGGTGAGTGAGCAAGTGCAGCAGGCAGTGAAGAAGGCTAATGGAATGTTGGCCTTTATTACAAAGGGAATTGAGTACAAGAGCAAGGAAATCCTCTTGCATTTGTACAGGGCCCTGGTGAGACCACATCTGGAGTACTGTATGCAGTTTTGGTCTCCAGGGTTAAGGAAGGACATCCTGGCTGTAGAGGAAGTGCAGCGTAGATTCACGAGGTTAATTCCTGGGATGTCAGGACTGTCTTACGCACAGAGGTTAGAGAGACTGGGCTTGTACACGCTGGAATTAAGGAGACTGAGATATAACATATAAGATCATTAAGGGATTGGACAAGATAGAGGCAGGAAATATGTTCCAGGTTCTGGGAGAGTCCAGTACCAGAGGGCATGGTTTGAGAATAAGGGGTAGGTCATTTAGGAAGGAGTTAAGGAAAAATTTCTTCTCCCAGAGAGTTGTGGGGGTATGGAATGCACTGCCTCGGAAGGCAGTGGAGGCCAATTCTCCGGATGCTTTCAAGAAAGAGCTAGATAGTTATCTTATGGATAGGGGATTCAAGGGATATGGGGATAAGGCAGGAACCGGGTATTGATAGTAGATGATCAGCCATGATCTCAAAATGGCGAAGCAGACTCGACGGGCCGAATGGCCCACTTCAGCTCCTCCTATATCTTATATAAAGAAGCACAACAGAACCGATACAAACAGAACTGCACCCAAGCAAGGACATACAAACAACCAAAATGCAGATGAGTGCGTAATGTCAATGATAATGGTTATTAATACATTAATATTAACCAAATGCAAAACCGCTGAATCTGCGGCCAGGCGCCTGGAAACCCAAGAAAGGTACATGAGGCATTGCTTCGGTGTTTCTCGGGGGAGCAGTACACTTTCAACCGAGATCACCTCAGCAGATCATGAAATGGGAATTAGAAATGTGCACATTCAGAATGGCTGAATGAACCAACACAGTTTGAGACTGACAGGACGACATACAGCTCGTTGGGAGCTCAACGTAAAGGAACCCTTAGGAGACAGTGATCATAATATGATTGAATCCATGCTGCGATCTGAGGGGGGGGGGGGGGGGGAGAAAGCAGAAGTCAGATATATCGGTATCGCAATGGAACAAAGGGAATTGGAGGAGCATGAGAGAGGAGCTTGCCCGGGTGGACTGGAGGATACTGGCCTGGATGACGACAGAGCAGAGTTAGCGGAGGTCTCTGGAAATAGCTCAGAAGTCGCAGGGTAGACATGCCCCGAAACGGATCGACTCTCAAGTGGCAGGAGTGGGAAACCGTGGCTGTCAAAGGAAGTTAAGGACTGCATAAAAGCCAAGGAAAAGGCATACGAGGTGGCAAAAATCGGTGCGGCAGGGAAGATTTTAGAATCCATCAGAAGTCAAAAAGAAACTATTAGAAGGGAAAGGTTGGAAAGGTGAAGGGAGACCAGCCCACAATATAAAGTAGGATTCCAAACGCATGTTCAGTTATATAAAGGTGAAGGGAGACCAGCCCACAATATAAAGTAGGATTCCAAACGCATGTTCAGTTATATAAAGGTGAAGGGAGACCAGCCCACAATATAAAGTAGGATTCCAAACGCATGTTCAGTTATATAAAGGTGAAGGGAGACCAGCCCACAATATAAAGCAGGATTCCAAACGCATGTTCAGTTATATAAAGGTGAAGGGAGACCAGCCCACAATATAAAGTAGGATTCCAAACGCATGTTCAGTTATATAAAGGTGAAGGGAGACCAGCCCACAATATAAAGCAGGATTCCAAACGCATGTTCAGTTATATAAAGGTGAAGGGAGACCAGCCCACAATATAAAGTAGGATTCCAAACGCATGTTCAGTTATATAAAGGTGAAGGGAGACCAGCCCACAATATAAAGTAGGATTCCAAACGCATGTTCAGTTATATAAAGGTGAAGGGAGACCAGCCCACAATATAAAGTAGGATTCCAAACGCATGTTCAGTTATATAACGGTGAAGGGAGACCAGCCCACAATATAAAGTAGGATTCCAAACGCATGTTCAGTTATATAAAGAGAAAAAAGGGAGGTCAGCTTTGATACTGGACCACTGGGAGATGATGCTGGCGAGGTAGTAATGGGGGAGAAAGAAATGACAGCTGAATTTAATAGGCACTCTGCGACACTGTGGAAGACGCCAGCGGTGTGCCAGAGGTCCGTGAGTGACATTGCTTTTACAACTGGAAAGACGCAAGGCAAACGCAAAGGTCTTAAGTTGGGTCTATCACCTGGACCAGATGGACTGCGTCCCAGGCACCCACGGGTGGCTGCTGAAGAGTTAACGGATGAACCGGTCATGCTCTTTTAAGAACCCAGTTTATTCTGGCATGGTCCCAAAGGAGCCGAGGATTGCAGATGTCATTCCACTCTTTAAGAATGCAGGAAGGAAATTATAGACCAGCGAGTCTACCCTCTGTGGCTGGGACTGTGTTGGAGTCTATTATTAAGCGTGAGGTTCTTGAGGTACTTGGAGACAAATGATAACTTAAGTCCAAGACTGCATTGTTTCTGTCCAGGGAATTCTTTCCTGACAAATCAGTTGGAGTTGAGGAAGTAACAAGCAGGCCGGACAAAGGAGAGGCGGTGGATGTCATTTACTTGGATTTCCAGAGGGCGTTTGATAATATGCCAGACATGAAGCTGCATAACGATATAAAGTTACTGGTGTGGATAGCGGAATGGCGGACAGGCAGTGGGAATCAAAGCGGCTTTCTCTGATTGGCGGGCGGTGACGAGTGGTGTTCCTCAGGGGTCAGTATTGGGGCCGCTGCATTTTACATTGTTTGTCCGTAGTTGAGACGAGGGATTTGATGACTTTGTGGCCAAGCTTATGGACGATCCGATGATGGGTGGAAGAGTAGGCAGTGCTGAGGAAGCAATGCGATTGCAGCAGGACTTGGACAAATTGAAAGAACGGGCAAAAATTGGCAGGCGGAATGCACTGTTGGGAAATGTATGATAATGCATTTTGATAAAAGGAACAACAGTGTGGACTATTATTTAAATGGAGCAAAGGTAAAATCTTCAGAGATGCAGAGGGACTTGGGAGTCCTCGTGCAAGACTCACGGGAGGTTAATTTACAGAGTGAGTGTGGTGAAGAAGAGGCAGAGCTGAGTGATGAAGACGCTAACTGGCGACTGTTTTCCTTCAGAAAGATCTTTATTTCTACCTTCCATATCGTTGTTTTTTCTCTTTGTTTTTGAAGAAACTGATCTGGAGTTGCACACTGATTTTGGTTCTTTGCGCTAACGGGCCTTTCTCAGGGCCTCACGAATGGCCGCTTTTCAATGTGCCGAGGATGCGGCCTACAAAACTAGTGCAACTACAAGGTTCTGGATTTCCGCGGATCTGGAGACGGGCGGATTCAAGGCTTCCGCCGCCACGGCTGCGTCCCACTGACGCGCTATTGGAGAACAAGGAAGGTTGGATGCAGCGGGCTTGCTGCTGGCTCTGTGCCCAGAGGCTCAGGGCTCGGAAAAAATTGTCGCAGTAAGAGAGAGTGGGGGAGAGAGGGGGAGAGAGGGGGAGAGAGGGGGAGAGAGGGGGAGAGAGGGGGAGAGAGGGGGAGAGAGGGGGAGAGAGAGAGAGAGAGAGAGAGAGGGAGAGAGAGGGGGAGAGAGAGGGGGGAGAGAGGGGGGGGAGAGAGGGGGAGAGGGGGAGAGAGAGGGGGGAGAGAGGGGGGGAGAGGGGGGAGAGGGGGAGAGAGGGGGGAGAGAGAGGGGGGAGAGAGAGGGGGAGAGAGAGAGGGGAGAGAGAGAGGGGGGAGAGAGAGAGGGGGAGAGGGGGAGAGAGGGGGAGAGAGGGGGAGAGAGGGGGAGAGAGGGGGAGAGAGGGGGAGCGGAGAGAGGGGGAGGGGGGAGGGGGAGAGAGAGAGGGAGAGAGGGGGAGAAAGGAGGGAGAGAGGAGGGAGAGAGGGGAAGAGAGGAGGGAGAGAGGAGGGAGGGGAGAGAGGGAGAGAAGAGGAAGAGAGGGGAGAGAGGGGGAGGGAGGGGGAGGGAGGGGGAGGGAGGGGGAGAGAGGGGGAGAGCCGGTGGTAGGTTGAATACTGGGTGAACAAATAGTCTCCTGCCCCCAAACTGTACTTGTCAAACTCATCCGCTCAGAATCCTGCAAGTCTGTGTCTTTAATGATGCTTTACTGCAGGCTTGAGTGGCTGGTGGGGGACGCCGATGCTTTTGTGCTGGTGGGGGAGCAGTGTGGCTGTTGCCTTGCTGCCGGTTGTGCGTCGGAGGCGTTGCTGGTGAGGGGCTTTCATTATTTGGGGGCACTCCTCTGTTTTATATTCCTCTGAAGCAATATAACCAGGATGTACGGGGGTGGGGGGGGGGGGGGAATGGGCGGTGATTGATATGTTCGTGGCCTAAGGTAGAAGGAGTCACTTTCAGAAAACCGAGCACATTTACTTTTTTCAAGGTAGTGCCCTCCTACATGTACACACTTAGTCCAGCGGTCGTGGAGCCTACGGATCCCTTAGTTGCAGAAGTGGTCCACAGCGGGGTGATTGATAAGTTCATGGCCTTGGATGGAAGGAGATGAGTTATACAGATACCGTTACGTGCATGTGCAGAGAGTTTGAAGTTAATAACTCATCGACTACCTTAGGCCATGAACTTATCAATCACCCCATGCCATGGACCACTTCTGGAGGTCCAAGACGCCGACTTCTGCAAAGAGGGGATCATTGAGTGTAGTACTGTTAGAGTAGTACTGATCCGGATGCTCCACGACAGATGGACACATATCAGTTCAATTAACAAAAGTTGTTTGGACTCTCAATAACATTATGTTATCACAACGTTAAGGAAAACTTGCAACGTGTGAAGAACTACACACAATACCACAGTGCACAGTGTTACCAGCAGTGTTGCTCCAAAACAGAGGCTCACAATAGAAACCCAAAACTCAGGAATGAAGTGAGAAGACTGAAATGGGAGAACGGAATACCCCGTGGAAGAAAGCTAAGAAGATTGCTAAGAAAATATTCATAAAATATAAGGTCCATGGAAGATGTGATCAATTTAACACAAACAAAGCCAGACCATGTGCATAAATGCAATGTATCAGACGAAAGAAGCACGATGACAGGTTTTAGAAACGATGAAAACGGTCTACATTGGAAAATAAATCTAAATTCGATGTAGCGAAACGTCGCCAACCCCAGCACAGACTTCTTACCAAATAGAGAGATAATGAACTATTGGTCCAGTATCTGGTGACACACAGTGAAAAAGAAAACTGAGAAAGAACACACTCATACTATTAAAGACAGGCAAATACATGAAGTCACAATGGATATCATAAGAGCAATTAGATATATATAAAAGTACACACTGCTGGATAAGTACAGACAGAGATAATATTCATAATCATTATTATAAAATTTACATGCCGTCATCCTTACCTATTAATACATATCAACCATGTACCCGGATTTTTGACAGAAGGCAGACCATGTCTATTAGATGAATCAAAAGTGACCTATAAAAGCCCCGTCCCATCACTTGTTTACAAGCTATATTATGATCTCGCAGCTAATCAACACTCACTTAGATACTGAAGAGCAGAAAGAATGCCGTAAGGGGATAGAAGGGGATGCAAAGAACAGCTGGCAATCAACTCTGTAATTCTAAATTGCAGACAGAAAAAAAAAGAAGTCATTAATGTTTTTATATTAACTACCAAGAAGCGTTTGATTCTGTCCCACATTCATAGGTAATTTCAAGTGTTGTGTACAGTTCTGGTCACCAAATTATAGGAAAGATGTCAACAAAATAGAGAGGGTACAGAGGAGATTTACTAGAATGTTCCCTGAGTTTCAGCACCTAAGTTACAGGGAAAGGTTGAACAAGTTAGGTCTCTATTCTTTGTACAGAGGAGATTTACTAGAATGTTACCTGGGTTTCAGCACCTAAGTTACAGGGAAAGGTTGAACAAGTTAGGTCTCTATTCTTTGTACAGAGGAGATTTACTAGAATGTTACCTGGGTTTCAGCACCTAAGTTACAGGGAAAGGTTGAACAAGTTAGGTCTCTATTCTTTGTACAGAGGAGATTTACTAGAATGTTACCTGGGTTTCAGCACCTAAGTTACAGGGAAAGGTTGAACAAGTTAGGTCTTTATTCTTTGTACAGAGGAGATTTACTAGAATGTTACCTGGGTTTCAGCACCTAAGTTACAGGGAAAGGTTGAACAAGTTAGGTCTGTATTCTTTGTACAGAGGAGATTTACTAGAATGCTACCTGGGTTTCAGCACCTAAGTTACAGGGAAAGGTTGAACAAGTTAGGTCTTTATTCTTTGTAGAGAGGGGATTTACTAGAATGTTACCTGGGTTTCAGCACCTAAGTTACAGGGAAAGGTTGAACAAGTTAGGTCTGTATTCTTTGTACAGAGGAGATTTACTAGAATGTTACCTGGGTTTCAGCACCTAAGTTACAGGGAAAGGTTGAACAAGTTAGGTCTGTATTCTTTGTACAGAGGAGATTTACTAGAATGTTACCTGGGTTTCAGCACCTAAGTTACAGGGAAAGGTTGAACAAGTTAGGTCTTTACTCTTTGGAGTGTAGAAGGTTGAGGGGGGACTTGATAGAGGTATTTAAAATTATGAGGGGGATAGATGGAGTTGACATGGATAGGCTTTTTCCATTGAGAGTAGGGGAGATTCAAACAAGAGGACATGAGTTGAGAGTTAGGGGGCAAAAGTTTAGGGGTAACATGAGGGGGAATTTCCTTACTCAGAGAGTGGTAGCTGTGTGGAACGAGCTTCCAGTAGAAGTGGTTGAGGCAGGTTCAGTATTGGCATTTAAAGTAAAATTGGATAGGTATATGGACAGGAAAGGAATGGAGGGTTATGGGCTGAGTGCAGGTCGGTGGGACTAGGTGAGAGTAAGCATTCAGCACGGCCGAGATGGCTTGTTTCCGTGCTGTAATTGTTATATATGGTAATATAAGATGTGTGTGTGTGTGTGTGTGTGTGTGTGTGTGTGTGTGTGTGTGTGTGTGTGTGTGTGTGTGTGTGTGTGTGTGTGTGTGTGTGTGTGTGTGTGTGTGTGTGTGTGTGTGTGTGTGTGTGTGTGTGTGTATGTATGTATGTATGTATGTATTTATATATTAGCCACAACATTTATGTGCAAAATTCCCCCTGATAAAGTAGTGGTGTGCGATAATCCCCTTATCTATCAAAAAAAGAGCAACGAAAGCATTTTCCAGGATGGCTCTCTAAATCTATTATGGTTATGTCTAGTTTTGAACCTACTCTCTGGTTTACTGAATGGGATGGAAATATGGTATCAAATCAGAGGCAACGAAACAAATTGCGTATGGACAGATCTTCTGCACATGGATGATAACTGGATATTAAACACAAAGGAAAGCCTAACGGAGACAGTGGAATATGACACAGATCAGCAGGGTACAGTACAACTGATGGATGAATATGAAACATATCAGTATCAAAAGCAAAGAAAATAGATCATTATACGGCAAACGATAAGCTTTCAACAGAATGTATTTCAAGGTTTAAGTAACCCTGCGAAATCGTGCCCAATAGTAGACATATAACGTATTAACATATTATTCTGGCATAAAACCAGCCTGGAAAATTTATAACGCAAGAGAAAAAAAAAAAAAGAAATGACACATTTCAGAAAACGCTACGTAAACTCGACCACAGCGATAGTAACAGTATCGAGGACAGAAGGAGGAAGAGAAATTACAGGCATAAAACAATTTCACAATATTCAGGTAAAATTTCTCAGGATAGATTTCCCTCAGCTGAAACAGGATCGGGGACTCCACAGAAACGTACGCAATTTTGAATAGAAATTCACACCACTAAAGTGAAAACACCAGGCAGACAATTGAAGGAATTATCACTATAGAAGAAAGAAGTTATCCCCTGGAAGAACATAACCCTCCACAGAAATCCTCCCATCAGTTTAACAGATTAGATATCAACAAGGAAGTGTCGGACATCTGATTAAGAGTTGGAGACTGCTTCCCAGAAACAGTGAGGTTACCCCGTAATACTAGACTGTGTGGTTAATATATACACATTATACAAAAAGACAATAAAAAGACAAATAAATTCAAGATATAAATGCCAGAAAAAAAACAACCTAGAAACAATCGCAAACACTCCAGAATCCAGAACAGTTACTTAATAGAAATAGCCTTTGCATGCGCACAGAACATACAAAATAACAGTAAGCGAAAATTACTAGAAATATGCTGCACTAAAAGACATCCAAAGACTATGGAACATGAACTTAGAGTATTAGCACTTAGTGTATTAGACTACACGCACTTAGTGTATTGTGTTCAATTCTGGTCACATCGTTATAGGAAGGATGTGGAAGCTATGGAGAGGGTGCAGAGGAGATTTACCAGGACGTTGCCTGGTTTGGAGAACAAGTCACATGAAGCAAGGTTAGCAGAGCTGGGACTTTTCTCTTTGGAGCGTAGAAGAATGAGAGGGGACTTGATAGAGGTCTACAAGATTATGAGAGGCATAGATAGGGTGGATAGTCAGTAACCTGTTTCCCAGGTCACCAATAGCAAACACCAGAGGGCATCTGTACAGAATTAAGGGAGGGAAGTTTAGGGGAGACATCAGGGGTAAGTGGTTTTTTTTTTGTTTTGTTTTTTTTATTTTATTTTATCTTTATTTATTTATTTATCTGTTTATCTATCTATCTATCTATCTATCTATCTATTTATTTATTTTACGCAGAGGTTGTGAGTGCCTGGAATGACTTGCCAGGGATGGTGGTGGAGGCTAAAACATTAGGGGTATTTAAGAGCCTCTTGGACAGGCACATGGATGAAAGAAAAATGGAGGGTTATGGGGTAGTGTGGGTTTAGTACTTTTTTTAAGGATTATATGGGCCAGCACAACATGGAGGGCTGAAGGGCCTGTACTGTGCTGTAGTGTTCTACGGTTCTATGGTTCTATGAATAACGTGTACATTTGCCCAATAGTAATCTCCAAGTGCTATCATCGCAAAATTACTACACAATATCATTACATATTTGGGCCTGCGTAGCAATACTTATGTAAACCTCCAGAAAGCCACAATATTGCAGGGCACCAGGACAGTCCGAGAGTTCCTATGAGTTGCTTAACTATGGGTGCACCTCAGCTTTTACCGGCTTAAACTGAGAGAAATCATAAAAAAATAAGCAATAAGAAATATTGAGAACAGCAATTGGAGCGATTTTCAGAATAACCCATATGTCAGAACACAGCGGATGACTAAGGTTGTTGTAGGTTGGGGAAATGGAACGGAGCATATAAGGTCGAATACAATACGAGAAGGTCAATGTCATAGCAACACGGGAGATTACGTGATGACGTGCCTAATAGGGGGTTCCCTTCAGTGTCTGCTGGTGTCACCTTCCTGCTGTCCGACACTTTGTCTTAGCGAATAGAGCTCAATAAACTAAAACCTAACAAAAAAATGGGACGTCCCGGTTTCAAATCCCAGCATTGATGAAGGACTCGTGAAGAGCTCCCCAACCAGAGTTCGATTTCAGCGACATTTTCTGGTTTGCAAGTGACAGTGAATTAGACCCTGCGATCACATGCAGCACATTATACAACTAATACACACTAGTTTCTCTCCATTGCCTGTAGATCATATTCAGTTATAGCTTCGTAGAATAGGTACCAACTTAGCCTCGGTATACATATCACTGAAAATTTCATCTGGACACTGCACACACGCTGTGTGTCGAAGGAAAAACAAACAACACAATGGCGTCTCTTCCACCTCAAGCGACTCAATACGTCCGGCATGAACCGCCAAATCCTCAAAAGACCTTCTGCAGGGGCACCACTGAGAGCGTCCTGATTGGCTGTATCACCGCCGGGTACGGGAACTGATCGCTGGGCACAGCTGAGAGCGGAACAGACAGTCCAGCACATCTGTGGATGCACACCTTCTTCCACTGAAGACATTTACAGCAGCAGATGCGCAAAGAAGGCGGCAAAGATCATTGAGGAACTCCAACCATGAAGTGTATCAGCTGCTCCCGTCTCCCAAACGGAATCGCGGAATTAAAGCCAGGACCAACAGTCTATGGGGCAGTCTCTTTCTACAAGCCATTAGACTGATACAGTCACACGTCTGTACAATTTTACTCTCGCGCGTTGTGGGGCGGATGTAAGATCTAAACAAGTTCACGTTCAAATTTAGCTGTTCACAGCCCAGTAACTGGAGCGCATGACAACACACTTCAAAACGCTGGTTCCTAAAGGACGGACTATTCTGCTGTTTCAACAAGAGAGTCATTCGGGCAGGGCAACGAGGCACAGAATTGCTTCTGTTACAACGGTGTTCTTACGCTTGGGACTCTACATTATCTACGCCTGCAGCACGATACGTCAGCAGCTTTTTTTATGTGTGTGAATGGCTGAGAACGGTACCAGACCGCCTGAAACCCTGCACAAAGGTGCGCATGTGCAGCAGGACTACTACTGCTGCCGGTGAAGATGCTTTATCTTCGGACAGATGCCAAAACACGGAGAGGTGGACTCTCCTGACTGGCTGGCCCACACAAAACAGTTTCGGCACGCCGCCGGCACAATTCCCATTTCGCACACGAGCCGAGTCTGTTGGTTGTACTAATTGGACCTGATTCGATCATATGGTCTGACAGTCAGTTTCAGATATCAGTCGCACAAAAATGAAGATTTGCTTGATTCATTTAAAGTTTCATCCTCACTGCTTAACCCATGTTCTCTTACTTTGATAACACTTGTTTTGAACGCCTTGCAGAGCATAAATAGGATATGATGCTCCTGCAGTACTGGCGGCATTCTCGCTATTGTCCCCTACACTTTTTCTTTCCTATAACGGGGAGAGCAAAACTATACAGAGTACTACAGGTGCAGCCTCATCAAAAAGCTATTACAACTGCAGCATAATGCTCCAGCACCAGTGCGCTGTGTCTGTCACTACACCGGTATTACCGCTGCGCAATGTCCTCGGCGGACTGGCGAACCAGCAAAGACCGGGTGAAATGTACACCCAGTGCCGGATTTATTAGGTACACCCGTGCAGCTGCTCGCTACTGTAAGATCTACTCTGCCAATCACGTGTCAGCAAGTGAGTGCAATATGTATCCGGGCATAGTCAGGAGGCTCGGGTGTTGTTAAGGTCAAAGATCAGAACGGAGACGAAATGGGATCTGAGCGCCTCTGACCGTGGAAGCGGTCGACGAGGCGACTTGAGTACCGCAGAAACTGCTGATCTCCCGCGATTTTCATGCACAATTGTCTCCAGCGTCCACAGAGAATTGTGCTAAAATAACAACAACAACAAACAAACAAATAGAAAATCCGGTGAGCGGCAGTTCTGTGGGAAAACTAACAGACAAACTGATAGGAGAATAACCAGACTGGTTCAGGCAGTCAGGAAGGCGATAGCAGCTGAAGTGGGCATATCTTACCTTAGTGGTGTACGGACGAACCTCTTTGAATGCACAATACATCAAATCTTGAAGCGAATGGACCACACGTGTGGAAGTCTATGGGCATCCACGCAGTTGCCTCTTTACTAGGCACGTGAGATAACCGAGACCATCGGTCTAGTGATCTTAGAAGAGGCAGAAATAAAGCCTCTCCTCCCACTCACCCAGTGTTCATCTGCACTGATCCGACTCTCCTGTTTCAGCGTCAGGCTGAGTGCTTCAACTCCCTTTTCAGCCGCCGGTTGCAGC